>NC_073409.1:16377161-16537161 GCF_028641065.1 Leucoraja erinaceus | reverse complement strand
TTACGATTGAGACTGAAGGATCCCAATACGAAACATCACCTATCCATGTTCTCCAGAGATGCTGCTTGATCAGCTGAGTTACTCCAGTACTTTGTCCTTTTTTGAATGCCAGCATCTGACGTTCCTTATTTCTCCAACTTATCTTTATCCACTCCAGACTTGTTATTGGAGTCACTAGGAACTGCAGATGTTGGGATCTTGAGTGAAGCATAAAGTGTTGGAGTAACTCAGCGGGTCAGGCAGCATCGGGGAGAGAAATGATTAGACAACATTTTGGGTTGGAACCCTACTTCAGACTTTCAAATCCCATTCCAAATTGCCCCCTGTCCATTCCCTCCATAGATGCTACCTGACCCATTAGGCTTTTTAAAATTCAGACTTGGTATTGGTTTATCATTGTCGCATGTACCGAGATGCAGTGCAGAACCTTTGTTTGCATGTTGTGCAATAACATTCGATAAAACTGTACAAGAGCAACATGTAGAGCAAAGATTATAATACCCAGAGGGCTGAATATAGTTTTTCAATATTCCAGTCCCAGAGAAATAGTCCAATTTCTGCAATGAAGTTGGGTTATAATCAAGTTCAGGCTGAATAGCCCCTTTAATAGCAGAAGGGTAGATGTGGGTCAGGACTGGGATACAGTCACAAATGCTTCCTTTCCCTGTCACGGGCCACTGGAGAGCATTGCTTCTCATCCCACCTCTCACAGAAATCCCAATGGATTTCAGTTGGATGGGAAGTGTCCAACCTCCTAAGCTGAGGGGTCTGAGGTACAGGAGGGTGTGTGGGGGGGGGGGGGGGGTGCTGGTAGGGGAGGGTAGGGTGAGGTAGGGTGCTGAGGTGAAGGGAAATGGAGGAGGGATGCTGAGGTACGGGGAGGGGGTGGGTGTGGGGTGAGGGGTGGGGTGTTGAGGTAACTGAGGGGATGGGTGTGGGGGGGGGAAGTGTGGTGTTAAAGTACAGGGAGGGGGGTGGAGGTGGTGTGCTATAGTACGGGGAGGGGAGTGGGGGAGGGGGAAGTGGGGTGCTGAGGTACAGGTGGGGGTGGGTGAGCTACTGGGGGTGGTGTCCCTGAGTTATGTGGACTCTCTCTCTCTCTCTCTCTGCTCCCAGGCTTCAGACCGAGACTCTGCAACGCAAGCAGACGAGGGCTCGCCGAGCACGACGAAACACCCCAGTTGCAACTCGTTAAACCAGGAGCCCACGGACGCACCCCTCGCCAAGAGGAGCTCGTCGGAGAACTTGCCCGACCCCCCCTGCACAGACACCACACAGGCCTCCTCCAAGAAACCCACCAATCAACCAAGTGGCACTAACCAGACTAACAACCCCATCCCCCCACGGTTACTCAAGCTAGCCAAGCCGAAGGAGAAGAAGTCCAAGCACCGCAAGAACAAGGGGCAGAGGTCTGGGAACCTGCCATCGGAGTATGGACCTGGTACGTCACAGGCAGACTGTGGGACCTGAGCAGGATCTGTCAGTTTTAAGGTGGTAGACACAAAACGCTGGAGTAACTCAGCGGGATAGACAGCATCTCTGATTTATTACAGTTCCAATGTTCACACTTAACAGTGAAGGAATGGATGACGTTTCGTGTCGCGATCCTTCATCACCAATTCCTTCGCTCCAGAGATGCTGCCTGTCCCGCTGAGTCACTCCAGCATTGTGTGTCTATTTTCGGTTTCAAACCAGCAAAAAGCAGTTCCTTCCTACACATTTAAGGTGGTGTTAGTTAGACATTTAAGATGGCATCTTTAAGTTGAAGAGACAGGTATTCAAGGTGACATTAGTGAGGCATACATTTGGAACATAGAACAGTACAGGCCCTTCGGCCCAGAGTGTCTGTGCCGAACATGATACCAAGACCATCACTTATTTACCTTCTCATAACCCATATCCCTCCATTCCCTGCATATCCATATGCCAATTCATAAGTCTTTAAATCACCACTGTTATAACTGCTTCAACCACCAGCAGTGTGTTCAAGACACTCACCACCCTCTGTGAAAAGAAAATTGCTCTGCTTGTCTCCTTTAAACTTTGTCCCTCTCAACTTAGAGCCATGCCCTTGATTTTTTCCATCCTAGGAGAAATATTCTGACCGACTCCTTCATCTATTCTGACTGTCTACGCTGTCTATGCCTCTTGTAATTGTATATACTTCTATCAGGTCTCCTGCTACCTCTGACGTTTCAGAGAAAATAATCCAAGTCTGGATTGTCATTTGAGATGGCATTGATGATTAAGATGGCTATTTATTGGCAAGCCAGTTGTCGCGTAACAACATAATGAGTTTGAAGAAGGGCCTCGACCCGAAACGTCACCCATTCCTTCTCTCCAGAGATGCTGCCTGTCCCGCTGAGTCACTCCAGATCGCGGAGTCCGGGGATATGGGGAGAAAGCAGGAACGGGGTACTGTTTGGGGATGATCAGCCATGATCACATTGAATGGCGGTGCTGGCTCGAAGGGCTGAATGGCCTACTCCTGCACCTATTGTCTATTGTGTCTATCTTCAGTATAAACCAGCATCTGCAGTTCCTTCCTTCACCTGCCTTATAATAACCGTTGATGACACTAGCTTGGATGCTGTTTTCACCATCATTTCTTCTGCAGGATCCACTGATTAAAGTATCATCTCCTGGTTCTGTTTTCCCTCAGATGTCCTCCCAGCAACAGGCAACCCGAAGTTCCACCAAGCAGGCTCGGACACGAAGCGTCCTGCAACTGAGCTACTGGGCAGCGAGGAGGTTTTCTACTGTTGAGCTATCCTGCACTAGGACTGGACTGGCACCTCGGGTGTTTGGGGAGGCAGTGGGAGGAGAGAGAGAGGAGACCGGCATTGCTGCAATGCCTCTGTGTGGGTGTCTTCAGTTGGTCCAACCATGTCTTCCTCCACTTCTAGTTGTGAAGGTTTTGCTCCAAGTGCAGGCAGAACCTATCAATATATATATATATATAGTTGGTGCAATGACCTCTCTGCACAACAAAAGAATCGATTGGGAAAGCACTGACCCAGGGCACTAAAAAAGAAAAGTGAAGTCTGCGGGCAAAGATTTAATGTCCCGACTGCCGTTGGGTGCGGATGGAGATAAAATTCAATCGGGAAGAGAAATGTTCACCACTGTTTTCCGTTCTGTTAAGTTCGAACATTGGAACTGTAACAAAGCAAGAGGCTGCGGCTCCCTCTCAGTTGTGTCAGGAGAGAAGAGCCCGTGTTTGAGGTACCTCCGTCACTGGACTTATCCGAGGAGGTGGATTCAGAGTTTGACATTTGACTGGTTTGATTTAAGCTTTTGATGTCTCCCGCAGCGAAAAATCACAGACGATCCATGTAACAAACTTGGTGAACAGCGCCTTGGTCAACAACCCCTCATGAAAGGTCTTTCACCACCAGATCTCGACGTACTCTCTCCTGGCACAAACTGTGAGGAATGGCACTGTGCTAATTGACCTATAGTCCAGTGAGAATGCTCCACTCTCCCCCGTTCAATGAAGCTTCATCCACACACTGTGGGCATTGGTGGAGAGAGAGCTCCTGATGCTTTTAAATCTACCCGACCAAAATTATCTGACCATCTGGAAAATAAGGGTGGCTAAAATCGGACAAGCTGCAGAGGCCAGAGAGCGAAGCACCGGCCAAATATCTTTCTTATCATTTCCGGTGTTGCTGGGAAGAAAAATCTCTCTCCAACGCACCACGGGGTTATAAATGTAAATAGCATTGCCGTGTGTGCAATGGCTTTTAATGGAAGTGCGATTCTCCCTTTTGAGGGAGACAATGGTTCTGAGGTTTGGTCTTCCCCCTTCCAAAATGTTAATATTTTTAAAAAAATTGAGGGGGGAAAAACAACGTCAAATATTAGTGTAAAATTAAATCCTGAATGTATAATGTTTTTAAAAAGCGAAAATTGTACAGTTGCAAGGGTGGAATGTGTCCACAAAGGTTTATACTTGATTTCTTTTACTTTTATATCCATTCTATTAGAATGCTGATGGGATATTTTAATTGCCTTTGTTTGGATCATCTCAATTCCGAAAAATGTACAGCATGGTCTTTGTCTGGACTGCTTATAATTTGAGGGGAGAGTTAGACCAAGGTGTAGCGTGTCATTCTCTGGAGCCTGGCTTTAAATCCAACCCAGACTGACGGGGGGTCAGGATGTCCAGTCCACTTAACGGGGTCCTGTGTGGAATGTGCTTCATCAACGACAGAGTATAAAGTTACCTGTGACTTGGCATTAAATGGGGGAAGTCTCACTCACTCACGCACACTGTTGATAACTGATCTGGGGCAAATGGAGAGGTGCCGCATTGGGTCCTTTGACCAGGAGGCCTAGCTCTTTGTGCAGCCATTCCCGTGCATCCTTGAGACTTGGTCAGGCACCTGTCAGGGTTCCACCCCACAGCATCGTGTGGGGCAAAGGCTCGCTGTTACCACTGATCACCTTCACATTCTCTAAGGCACCTCATGAAGGAGCACTGGATGCTTTCTTGAATACTGCGTAGGAAGGAACTGCAGATGCTGGTTTACACCAAAGTGCTGGAGTTACTCAGCAGGTCAGGCAGCATCTCGGGAGGAAAGGTATCGGTGACCTTTCGGGTCAGATTGAAGAAGGGTCTCGACCCTTCACGTCACCTATTCCTTTTCTCCAGCGATGCTGCCTGATCTGCTGAGTAACTCCAGCATTCTGTGTCTATCTTCTTGATTTCTGTGTTGTGTTAAAGTGCGGGTTAGGTTGAACAAGGTGAGAGGCCATGGGGAGAGGAGAATTTGCACTGTTTCATTGTAGCGGGACCAGAATCACCCAGTTTTGCCTTTGCCTTCATATCTCTGCCTTGCGGGTAGGGACTGTAGCCGCGAGGAAAGGAAATGGCCAGATCCACAGAATGAGAAACATAGAACGGTTCCTGTGGAGCCCCAGGTTACGTCTCACATTAGGTTGTGTAAGATTGAGTTGTGTCTTTCGAGTTGGGTACAGACAAACAACTGCAGGCTGTTCAATTGGATTCCATGAACTCATGGTGAATTTGTCGTTGTCTAGGACCGTTAACTCACGGAACCAACAATTAAAATCGTGGGCACACCTCACCACCGGCCTATTTTGAAGGGTCATCATCTGAGCATGGTTTGATGCCAAGAAGCACTTTAAAGGAAAAAAAATATTCATACACTGTGGAAATATTTCTTATTGCTTCAATCCGAAATCAATTCCAATTCCATGATGTATGTTTTATTATTGTGGTTTCACAAAAGCAAATGTCAGGGAAATATTTCACTCGAGTCTGAATGTGCAATGGCATTTCAGTTTTGGTTCTGTCTCCAATACCAATGGGAATGGGAATGCGTTTTACCAAATACCTAGTCTGCATGGAGAGAGTCCAAGCAGAGAGCAGGAATTAATGCTTTCAACACATTCTGTGGTCAAGTTTCCATTTTATAACCTCAAGGCACTGCTAAAAATTTCAGAAATGTTATTTTTAATATTTGTATAGAATTTTTCTTCCACTTTTTTTGTGGATTTTGATTTGATTATTTAATTATAGAAAGGGTCAGTGTTTTTTTTCTGGGACAGGGATCTATCTCACACATTGATCTTATGTTTGTGTGGCTCCCAGCTCTTAGACTATTGAGGAAAGTTCAATGTCAGAGTTGTTCAGAAACCCAGCTCTGCTAAATCTATGTCTATCCCACCCCAGAAAACTATTCCTGTCTGGTACATCCATTAACCTTTCTTATCTCCCCCATCTCCCCATCTCCTCTCTTGAAAGGTACTAACTCATGCTGGGTCACGGTTTCCATGGATACTGGTTGGTCGTTGCACAGGGCCTCATCCAGCCATCCACTTCATTCTTATCCAAGCCCTGGTTGGTGTAGAAACATTCAACCCTTAAGGCAGTTACATCCAAGGAAGAGGAACCTCTCTCACCTCATTCCACCCCACCCGACCCCCATCCCCCCCCCATAATGAGTGGCAGAAACTGGTGAGAGTTGATGGGAATGTGGGAGTGGGTTACGGGAAAATAAATGTGGAATAAATGGGTTGCAACGGTCACCTGCGTGGTAAGGACTAATGCACATGAATAACGCACTTTGTACAACTTTGTACAGGAAGGGAGGGGGGGGAATGCCCCAACTGAGGTGTTGCCATGGCATTGGTGTTTGGTCAGTGAACTCGTTCTATTGCCACTGGAATGGAGATGTCAGTGTACACAGATATGACCACTCTATGAGAACCACTCAGGCATGAGGGGGATCACCCAGGAGTCCATGCCGCTGGGCTGTTGCTTAAAGCACATTGACTGAAAGAGATTTCACTATTCAGAGGTGGATGGGGTTAGGGGAAGGCGTGTACACCAGAATTGTCCCCGATACCTCCCTGTATTAAAATGCATGGGAGTCTTTAGCACGGACAGCTTAATGTTTCTATCACAAAGCTGAGTTGTTGGTGCTCCAGGTGAGCTTTACCACAGCAGCTGTCTCTACCCCACACTTCCCTTAATGTTCTTTTTAAACCATGTTTTGGGACATCCAATAAACAAATCACTAATTCCAGCACTGGCCAGTATAGTCCACGCACAATATTTCAATTTGGAAACAGATTGTGTCTATAGGAACTGTCTTTAGGTGACACCTTCTCAAATATCCGCTGCCCATTCGATATTGAACCACAATAAGGGTTGATTTTCCACTGTCAGCATATTTTTGACGGGGAAGAGTTCTTTGTGCTTTGGAACTCCATGCCCACTATCATGCTTTCTCCTACTTCCCAAAGACACATGGTTCATTTAGTTGGTTATCTCCTGTGAACTGCCCCAAATGCATCAGTGAGTGAGGGAATCTGCAGGGCGTTTAGGGCAATGTGGGGAGACTAGCAGGAGAAGGTTTGCTACAGATTACTGCAGATTTCACCATTTTTTTTTTTTAAACAATCTCACCATTATTGCCATGTACTGATTAATCCATCGTTAATTTAACGGGCTTCACCTGTCTTGAGTTTGTGTGCACAAAATTGCACGGGATGCAAACTGCCATCAACCCATTCATCCGCACATCACTAGACACATGATGCCGAGGTAACACTTGTTTTTTCTTTAAAAAAAAAACAAGTTTTAAGAGTTCATAGACATAATTTATTTTTAATAGTTTTGAAAAAATTATTTTTCTTTGCCAGCAGCTTTGTTTCTGTGGATTTGGAGAAAGATTTTGATTAATCACGGGTGATTTTGCAAGTTTTTTTTAAATGAATGTTTAAATTCTCTCGATGCACTGTAAATTTGGTAAATGCATAACCCGTTCCTTCTCCTGCCCTCCATTATATTCCTCGACCATAACCTGATTTCGAAAGGGCTACTAGATGTAAACATTCCATGAGAACTCCCTGAAACATCCTGGACTGACCAGCCCGACAGAGACGAGTGGAGGCGCAGGAATCTTACCGACCTGTTTTGATTCCAGCCTCCAGAGTCCCCACCCTGGTCCCCATTTTCAATGCCGTTTAACCTGCTCGATTCAGACACGGCTGCCTTGTACGGAGAATGCATATGCACTAACTGAATTGTGGAGCGCTCAGGATCTCTCTCAAGCATTTTATATACCTCTCTGCTTACAAAAAAAAGGGTTCCTGAGGATTAACTTCTACTGAGGTACACCGTGTATTTTTTCTTGATTCTCTGTGTAAAGAAAAAGTGAAAACCTAATTATTTTATCTATGATGTAAAGTAAAAAAATGAAAAATGTAAACAGTCACATTCTGAAATGGGTTTTTTTGTAATTATGCTTTTATTTATCACTTGTTTTCCCGTTTTAGATTATAAGGCAATGTTAAATTTTCCCCATAATAAACATTTACACCACAAATCGACTTAATACATCTCATTCTCCCTGTGACCTGCGTGGGTTTTCTCCGGGTGCTCTGGTTTCCTCCCACACTCCAAGGACGTACAGGTTTGCAGGTTAATAGGCTTGGTAAAATAGTAAATTATCCCAAGTGTGTGTAGGATAGAACTAGTGTGAACAGGTGCTTGCAGGCCGGCGCGGACTCTATGGGCTGTAGTGCTTGTTTCCGCGCTGTATCTACTGCTGTAGACTGCTGCTTTATTCATCTTTATTCTGTTCCTGGGAGCAAACCCAACATTTGCCACCAGGTGGCAGTGATGAGCTCCCGGGTACCTGCTGCAGTGTTGACATCCTGTAGAGACGGCCAAGATATTTCACTGGGGCAATATCAAAAATCTACTTGCAGCTAGACTCTGGAAATATTCAAGCTGCTTCCCCTGCAGTTTGGATAATGAGTACATTTTCTAAAATTTCTTATCAGAAAGCACAAAACTGCAATATGCAGGGAATCTGGAAATACTGAACAAATCGAGCTGTTTGAGGAGAGCAAATCGGGTAAAATATTGGTCTGTGTTCAATGGTGCTTCATTGTCCATATTAAGGGTGGCACGGTGGCACAGCGGTAGAGTTGCTGCCTTCTAGCGCCAGAGTTCGATCCTGACTACGGGTGCTGTCTGTACGGAGTTTGTACGTTCTCCCTGAGACCGCGTGGGTTTTCTCCGGGAGCTCCGGTTTCCTCCCACACTCTGAAGACGTACCGGTTTGTAGGTTAATTGGCTTCAGTAAAATTGTAAATTGTCCCTCGTGGGTAGGATAGTGGTAGTGTGCGGGGTGGTCCGCGCAGACTCAGTGGGCTGAAGGACCTGTTAACGTGCTGCATTTCTAAAGTCTAAAGTCAAGAGTGTTTTATTGTCATATGTCCCAGATAGAACAATGACATTCTTACTTGCTGCAGCAGAACAGAATATGTCATCATAATAAATAATATAACAAAAACTCAGAAAAAAAAGAACAAACAATAACAGTCCAATAATAATAATAATAAGTCTATTGTAGTTCATAGCTTACGAGGTTGTAGTGTTTAATAGCCTGATAGCTGTAGGGAAGAAGCTGTTCCTGAACCTGGACGTTACAGTTCTCAGGCTCCTGTACCTTCTTCCCGAGTGCGTGGCCAGGATGGTGTGGGTCTTTACTCATGTACCTAGATACAGTGAAATTATTTTATACATACAGTTCAGTTGAAGTTTTATTACATATAGGCACAATATTATTATTTCATTTAGTACAAGAGTGTAAGTGGATTACACTGAGGGAGTACAGAAGAGTCACTACTTTCCTGCCACCAATTTGTACCCTTCACGTTCGTGTAGTCTTAACTATAAAGGCCCATTGTCAGGGTTAGGGTTGCAGAGGTCGACCTGGTCAGACGATGCTGTCGATGTCATCCACTGCACCGTTGCAGACTGCATCCGATCCGCATGTTCAGCCTCTAGGAGCGGCGCCTGAAGTGCTCATGCCCCAGGCTACTGCAGAGCCTTCATTGGGGTGTCAAGGGTTATGGGGTGAAGGAAGGAAAATGGGATGGGTCTGCCATGATTGAATGACGGAGTAGACTCGATGGGCCGAATGGCCCAATTCTACTCCTATAAACTTGTGAACTTATGGCACGTTGACCCACCAACGCACCTTCCCCTCGTCTCACCGCTCAGCCTCCGTGCCCGGGGGCAACTTCCACAGTCGACCTCAGGACATTCAGAGCATCCACGAGGATGGCGGCGCTCATATTCCCCAGAACGTACTGTGAGCACATTTAAACATTGGGCTCAAGACCACATAAATAATCTGAGGAAAAGTTCGGCTGATGGAAGTGTTCTCTGCAGACATTGCTTTACTGGATAGTGGGCCACTCTCAAGCCTATGGGAACTGAGAGGGCTGGCCTTTGAAGAGTTCTACCTCAAGCCATGTACGTTAGCAGTAGAGCAGTTTGGAGCTCCCTGGACTTGAACCCGTGACCTTCTGATTCAGAGGTAAGTGTGCTGCCAGCTGAACCACAAACAACAGCAAAGAGATGAGCTAATGTTGACTTATTTTATTGAGAGGAATAATCAAGTGACATGCTGAGATGATCATTGATACAGGACCAGATATAGATAATGGCAGATCTTGTCCAACTCCAGGATGCTTACAGAAGGCAACAGGACACTGGGAAAGAGAAATCGCAAGAGCACAATGGCGCAGCGGTAGAGTACAGCCTTAGAGCACCAAAGATCTGGGTTCAATCCTGACTACGGGTGCTGTCTGCATGGAGTTTGTATGTTCTCCTATTCCCTGTGACCACGTGGGTTTACTCCAGGTGCTTCGATTTCCTCCCACATTCCACAGACTTGCAGGTTTTTATGCTAATTGGCTTTGGTAAATTGCCCCTAGTGCATAGGATGTAAGACTGGGATACAGTACATAGAACTAGGGTACGGGTGATCGCTGGGTGAACTGAAGGGCCTGTTTCCACACTATATCTCTGAACTATTTTGTTGCTTTTTCTCCCTTTAGTATATGTGCCAAGTAAGAAAAGATTATCCACCCCCTGCTCTCCTCGCCCTTCCCAATATGTCTTATAAGTGTCTGAATAAGAATGACATTTGGGAATCAATTAAAATCACTTCACTTGCAGCCGACATTGGATACTTTTATCTAATCGTTCAGGCAGGATTGAGAACATAATCCAGTCTCTCAGCCTCCCACACAACCTTGAAAGTGTGCTACAACGCTGGGGCCTAATTACTGAGTGAATGCGTTTCCCAGAGTTGGCACAACTTCAAGTGATTGTGAATAATTTATTATTCTTCCTCTGAACTTTTCTCGTCTCCTGTGAATTCGCAGACAACATGGGATGAATAAATCTAAATCAATACTTCTTCTCTCTCCAAAATCAAGATCAGCTCTTTGTAGATGAAATCCCTGGGTGGGAAATTCTCATCTCTTTGTAGTCTTTGTGTTTTGGTGTTTGTTTGTGTGTGAGTGCGTGGGTGAGTCTGTACTTGTATAAATGATCTACATGCTATTATGCATATCTGCATGTTAAGTATATGAGTTTATATACATGGGGCTGTATATCTTCAAGCACATGTAGAATTGTAAATTGCTATCAAATCTCTGCCTACTCCTGCTAAACCAACCCCGTCCGTCACCTTGCTCCAGAGCTTTCCTGCATTTACATTTTCTTGTGTTCTCTCAAGCCTCCCTCACCCTTCGGTACCTTCTGTAAGTGCATCCTTACCAAGGACCCCCATGTTAAACTGCTGCTGATCGACTTTACTGTTTGTATGCCTCGTTATTACCTTCCCCTCAGCCAACAATGAACCATTGTACATTTCCTTGATTGTGCAATGATCGATTTCTTCTTTGATCTATGCTTTACATATCCTACATGTTCTTTGTACCCTTCCATATCTCTAGTTTCCCTCTCCCCCGACAGTCTGAAGAAGAGTCTCAACCCGAAACGTTACCATTCCTTCCCTTCAGAGATGCTGCCTGTCCTGCTGCGTTACTCCAGCATTTTGTGTCTACCTTCGGTGTAAACCAGCATCTGCAGTTCCTTCCTACACAGCCAAGTTACTGGTCCTTGTGATTGGTGTCAGATGTGATTTATTTGTAATTGGTTGGTTTGCAAATCTTTCCACCTCACACCTCACACCTTTCCATTTCTACTTGTACTCTCTCTCTCCCCCTCCCTCTCCCTCACCCCCCCTTCCCTCCTCCCTCCCTCTCCCCCTCCCCCTCCCCCCCCCTCCCCCTCCCCCCCTCTCTCCCCCCCCCCCCCCCTCTCTCTCCCTCTCTCTCCCCCCCCCTCTCTCCCTCCCCCCCCCTTCCCCTCTGTTGGTCACTTGAATCAAAGTTGACTTGCTTCTAAGTTCTGAGTGTGAGAGTCACAAATGGGGCAAGAAGTCCTCAATGGGGCAGGTGGGAGGGGAAGGTTAAGAGGTTCTGCTATTTACGCTCCACATGTTCCAAGATCACTGTGTTCCTCCAATTTTCCCTCCTAATAATCACCCCTCCATTGGCATCCATGTCTTCAGCTGCCACGGCCCCGATGCTTCAGAATTCTCTCCCTAAACCTCTCCACCTCCCTACCCCTCTCAAACACGCTCTCAAGGCGACCAAGCTTTTGATTGTCTGTCCTTAAAGGCTCCCTATGTGGGTCAGTGCAATTGTTTGTTGAACAATGCCCCTTGGGCTACCTGTCTGCATTAACGGCACTCCATGGTTGAAAGCTGCCGAGACTGAGTTGGTGCTGTGTTATAAAGAATAGCCTTCAATCCATAGAGCGAGTGACTGTAAAACGGTGCCATCTCCCACTGGTTGAAACATGTCCTTGGGCCTTTGAAGAAAGCAACCAATAATCTTCTCTTTCTTTCAAGCCTTGAGCTATATTTTTTGCTATCAAACAGGTGTTTTGAACACTGGAAAAAACAAAACACTTGGATCTTGGCATCAGCAAAATCCTTGTGTGTAGCTGGCAAACAAGCCTCCAAGCAACTTTTCCCTTTGATGTTACTATTGTGCTTGTGTTGTAATAATGAAGCGGAGTACTTTCCATTTCAGTGACCTATTTTCAATATCATCAAGAGCACTGATTATTTACGGGATAGAGACATCTTCAGGCCGCACAATGCTGCGGAGCTGCTGCCTTACAGCGCCAGAGACCCGGGTTCAGTCCTGACCTTGGGCACTGTCTGTGTGGAGTTTGCACGTTCTCCCTGTGACCACATGGGTTTTCTTCGGGTGCTCCAGTTTCCTACCGCATCCCGAACACAAATATTTCGTAACCGGAACTGTTCTTAAGTCTTGAACCACCAAAGCGTTCAAGCTACTGTATCTTTTCCAGAAAGTAAAAGAAATGAGAATGGCCAGGGTGCCTGCCTTTGATGATACTTCCAGCCGTCCTGATGTAGACTGGATGGATGTAAGTACTGAGCCTGTGATGGACTGGGCTGTGTTCACCACTGTCTGCAAGTTCAGGCGATCAACACCAGAGCAGTGGCCATACAAGGCTGCGATGCATCCTGTCAGAGTACTCTCCATAGTCCATTGTAGATGAATCTTTGTGGACCTGCTGAATCTTCTCAGATATTTAACAAAGTAAATACACTGAAATGCTTTCTTGATCACCGCGTTGTTGTGAAGAGACCAGGTGAGGTTGTTGGAGATATGAATGCCTTGGAACATGAAGTTGAGAACATCAGAATTCTGACCCATATTTGATGAAGGACTACAAATATGTCCTTGCCGTAATGTTGGATGACTTGAAAGGAAACCCAATGGTCCTTGCGCATCTGCTGCTCTTGCTTGTCAAGGTTAGTGAAGATTTTTGTTTGGTAGTCCATCAAAGATTTGTTGGCAGTTTGTGGCAATTGCAGCTACAGTGCATTAGTGGATGAGGATGAGATATCCACTGGAACCATGAATGGTTACCAAATGTTAGCATCAGTGCAATTTTTCATAGTTCTCATGTGCTTGCTCTGGCACATCTTAATTTCCTGTCACGTAGCATTTAATCTTTGGGGCTATCAGTGGTAGCTGATCAGAGCAACATTTCAAAGCCTTCTCTGGTTTTCACCACTTGTTTATATCATGAAATTATAAACATGTCAAGCCAGTCCTTTTTCTATCGATGTTCCTTTCGGTGGGGCTTTGCTTGTGGAAAGGTCCATTCTTTTTTTTTTGATATTGCTGTTTTATTTTTGCTGACACGGCCCGTTCATATTGCACTTTCAATGGGCACTAAGGATTATATTACTGAGGGTCTGGGATCATATAAATGGCCAGACAAGATTGGAGATGTCATTCTCTGAAGGAGATCAGTAAAGCAGCCGTTTTGTGGAGGTTCTTGATTAGTACGGGCATCAAAGGTCATGGGGATCAGGCAGAAAAATGGGTTGAGATGAAGGAATAGATGCCATGATTAAATGTTGCAGCAAACTCAACGCCAAATGACCTAATTCTACTCCTCTGTCTTATGGTCTAAGTCTGGGAGGTTCCAATGCCGGCATTATTGATACTAGCACTAAATAGTATTTATTGATACACACAATAAATTCCCAATTTATTTAGTTCTACTAAACTAAATTCTATTCTGGTCAGGTGGAGTTTGAACTTGAGTTTCTTAATCACATCCACATTACTAGTTCAGTAAGATGACCACAACATTATCATGCTAACACGATTTTTACAGACTATGGTGATATCCTTGTTTCTTAAGATGTTATGAAGTTCAGCTTTTGTTTCTATGCTAATATTGTTTGACGTGCAGCACTGATATTTGCTTTGGACCAAGTACGATATCTCATCTGTTTTTCATTCATCGCATGTATTGTTGTATTTATCTATCATTTCCATGTATACAGTGTACTCTGTGAACTTCATTGCGTCCTGGTGTGTATGACAATAAACTAATCTGAATCTGGGACATTGTACAGAAATTGTGGTGATCCAAGTGGATATTCATAATCCCTTAAGGGCCTGTCCCACTTGGCCGTCATTTGCCGCCATTTACGCGACCTGGTAGCGTGTGGGTAGCGCGGGACGGGCGCATGGAGTGGCGTGGAGGAGTGTGGAATCGCGCAGCACTCCAGGATTTCGTTTTGCATGAAATCTTCGCGTGCCACCGACCTGCCGCGTTAAAGACGGCCAAGTAGAACAACCTGGCGCGGCGCAACGTCTCACCTCCGACAGCAGCAGAAGCAGGCAAACGATCGCCGAACTAGGCCTGGGGCTCACGGCCGTTGCGGTCCGGATCCGCCCCCACTCCCACTCCCAGAGCGGGGCCAAGACGATTGGAGATAGACACAAAATGCTGGAGTATCTCAGCGGGACCGGCAGCATCTCTGAAGAGAAGCAATATGGTGACGTTTCTGGTCGAGACCCTTCTTCAGACTGAAGAAAAGTCTTGACCCGCAACGTCATCCATTCCTTCTCTCCAGAGATGCTACCGGTCCTGCTGAGTTACCCCTGCGTTTTGTGTCTATCTTCAAATGACGTCACGCGCTCCAGACGGCTGTGCGGACGCAGGATGACGTGCAAAACCGTCGTGCGACTGTCAGGCGTCAGTCACTACCGGCCTGTCGTGTAAATGACGGCCAAGTGGGACTGGTTGACAAAAGTTCCAATGTGCTAAAATGTCTCCCTCAGTCAACATTGCCAAAACAAAGTAACCAATTATAAATGTTGTCTTGGTGAAGCTTTGCTGCATTAGTTTATATAAAGTCGAAAGAGTCTTACTTATTGAATGATTTTGAAAAAATGTAATTGAATTATCTATAAATTCCTCCTTTCCTTCAGTGCCTTAGGCAGACGATGCCCCTGCCATGTGGTTTTATTGCACGTGATGAGAATTCTGTCTGACAGATGGGCTTGTCTTCATTTTGCTCAAAGTGCATTTACTTGATTATTCTTCCAGTGATAGTATATATATATATACTTACAGCAGGCAGCCGCAGGCTTACAAATCAACTGACTATTACACTGAAGGACAGCTGAATCTGGATAAAGTCTATATGGCAGCATTCAGATTCAATCTGCGATGAGTTTTGAAGCAGTTACATTAATGAAGGTTGATGGGGCACGGTCATGCAGTTCTGTCTGCTCGTTACAACCAAGCAGCGGCAGGTCGAGAGTGCGGCAATGTAATCCATGCTAGACATTCTTTTGAAGACATTATCCACTATGCTGGGTAGAACCAAAGAATATTAGCAGGTTGGTAAAATCTCAAGGAACCATTTTCATAAGTCATTGAAATGTCCAGGATAAACAGTGGAGAAATAATTTTGGACCTGTACTTGCAGTTTAGAGTGAAGGATGAGAGGACACTTCATTGAAACTTACCAAATAGTGATAGAATGGATATGGAGAAACGTTTCCACTAGTGGGAGAGTCTAGGACCAGAGGGCACACCCACAGAATTAAAGTTTGTACTTCTAGAAAGGAGATGAGAAAGAATGTATTTGGTCCGAGGGTGGTGAATCTGTGGAATTCATTGCCACAAACTGCTGTGGGGGCCGTCATTGAGTATTTTTTAAAGCAGAGATTGATAGATTCTTGATTAGTAGGGATGTCAAATGTTATGGGGAGAAGGCAGGAGAATGGGGTTGAGAGGGAAAGGTAGATCAGCCATGATTGAATGGCAGAGTAGACTTGATGGGCCGAATGGCCTAATTTTGCTCCCATGACTTATGAAGATTGGTGGGTGCTTGGAACTGCTGCCTGCAGCAGGTACGACAGTGGTGTTTTAGGCTTTTAGATAGGCACATGGACATGTGGGGAATGGATGGATATACATGCAGATCACGCCAGCAGAGGCTGGTTTAACTTGGCAACATGTTCGGCACTAGCATTGTGGATCGAAGGGCCTGTTCTATCTTCTATGCTTTTTGCATCATTCTTCATACCCTTCTTCCCTGTCGATTAAGTTTTAAACTGATCATTTGTTGAAATAAAGACAAGTATCTGAAGGGCAGGAATAGGTAAGAATGGAGGGAATTGTCAGCACTCCAGCTGTTAACAGCCGGCCACGAAGGGAAAGCTTCATCCTTCAGGGTTCCTGCAACGACACAGCTCGCACACTGACAGGTGGAGATGTCACCCCACCCCCTCCCCACCAAGTTTCTGAAATTTCTGTGACTCAAGATTAATTGCTGGATTTACTGTCTCTGCTCAATCATCAACACATCCAGATGGTGCACTTTAAAACAAATGGATTTAACAAAGAAGTCAAGAGATCATGGCTCTGACTTGCAAAGGCAACCAGAGGGGAAATTAGGATTTTTGTTTTCCCTGGAGGGTTTAGACCTCAAACAAAAATCTAAAAGGTGGAATCAAATTTCATGCAAATGTTTGAAAAGCAGATAAACATGTTTCTGAAATGATTCATTTGCATTTCTGTGGAGCAAAAGCTGAGAGCCAAGTCCTCAGTGAAATGGTCACTTCCTATGGTGCAAGTTTCCACTGAGTGTAGAAATTGCTGGTAAGATACAGTAAATATACCATACAAGGTGCAGCTCTCCACTTTCCTTTGAAAATAACAAAAAAAAGACGAAAGGACAGACTGTTGGCGAGACTGCCATAGGGCAGTAAAAATCTTGGAATAGAGCGTCATTAGACAGGTACGGGGCTAAACCTCAGTCCCCACTCTCAGACCAAGGGCTCCAACCTAGTGAAGTGCTGACCTAAGAATTGCACTGAGTGCACGCATTGAAGTTGTTCATTTATTGATCGTCTGGTCTATTATGTAAAGTAACCCTAGACATCTTCATTTTCTCTTTTCAAGCCTTGAATTAGAGAAAAACACAAAGTGCTGGAGTAACTCAGTGGCTCAGGCAGCATCTGTGGAGGGTAGGGACAGTTGACATTTCAGATCGGGACCCTTTAAACTTGGTACAAAATAATTTAATAACGCAGTCACAGAAATGAAAATCAGAAACTTTTTTATTTAAAAGTTCAACTGTTTCTATTTCCAACATACTAACTAACAATGTTTCATAAAAATGGTGCACAATTCTTTTCCTGAAATAGTTTAAAGTAACTTGCCATGCTATCTGTTGGAGACATATCGTTCTTCTCCTTATTTAAAAAAAAATACAAAAAAATTAGGCTTCTTTAAAAAGGGGGCTCAGTGCAAATGAACAGTAGTTTCACAAAGAAACTGTGCTGCTTTATCTGTAACTAGTTTTGCAGAAGTCTCGGAGAAACCTTACACAATCACCCGTCGTTGGGGCTGCGCCAAGTTCTAAGGTTCCACTGCAACCATCACACTTCACCCAGTGTCTCTCTCTCTGCTTCATTCTCTTCATCTTTTCCCACATGCTTAAAGTCACATCCGTCTCAGTCCCGATTAAAATGACAGTTTTTGCAGCCTTCTGCTCTGTTGGTCTTGTGGGCCAAGTGAAGGCCTTGTCCAAGATCATAGGTGGGACAGGTGCCAACAGCTTGATGTGAAGTTTCCTGCAGATCAAGCAGAACCACTTTGTAAAATGTGATTATAAACATATTATTTGCTTTGTGGCAAAAGCAAAATAAAGAGCTTTGTTTTAAAAACCAATAGTTCAGTATTGTCATCAGTATTTAGTATACCCACCGCTGTGTTCAAACCATTTAAAAAACAATTGCTAATCAGATATGATTTATGGATTCATGGGTAGACAAAAATGCTGGAGAAACTCAGCGGGTGAGGCAGCATCTATGGAGCGAAGGAATAGGTGACGTTTCGGGTCGAGACCTAGTGCCTCATGTGGGACGACAGATGGCACAATGGGCGAAGTGTTCGGCTGGCGACCGGAAGGTAGCCGGTTCAAATCCCGCTTGGAGTGCATACTGTCGTTGTGTCCTTGGGGCAAGACACTTCACCCACCTTTGCCTGTGTGTAAATGTAATGTAATTATGTGAAGCACTTTGGGGTCAATGCAAGTTGACTAAAAATGTGCTATATAAATAAGATTATTATTATTATTATTATTATTATGCCTAGTGTCACATGAGGGTGGGGGAATGGAACATGTGTGAGATTCTTCACACACACATTGGTGCTGTGGTAATCGTCTACCCAGTTTCTAATATAGAGCAAGCATCTTTAGATTTACCTTTTATGATAAAAATTATTAAAGGAAGCAAAGGGTGCCAGGGTTAGTGGGAGTAACGGAATCGACAAGGTAAAGTGCTGCACACAATGCACATAGTTCTCCTGGACTTGTATCGGCCAGCGCCTTTTAAGATTCTAGAGGGATTCAAGATAGTTTAATATCATGTGTCCCAGATAGGACAATGAAATTCTTGCTTTGCTTCAGCACAACAGAATATAGTAGGCATGAATACAGAACAGATCAGTGTGTCCATATACCATTATATAAATATATACACACATGAATAAACAAACAGATAAAGTGCAAATAAACAGATAATAGTCTATTAATGTTCAGAGTTTTGTTTGAGTTGAGTTTAATAGCCTGATGGCTGTGGGGAAGTAGCTATTCCTGAACCTGGACGATGCAGTCTTCAGGCTCATGTACCTTCTACCTGAAGGTAGTGGTGAGATGAGTGTGTGGCCAGGATGGTGTGGGTCCTTGATGATGCTGCCAGCCTTTTTGAGGCACTGACTGCGATAGATCCGCTTGATGGTAGGGAGGTCAGAGCCGATGATGGACTGGGCATTGTCTACTACATTTTGTAGTCTTTTCCGCTCCTGGGCGCTCAAATTGCTTTTACTTTATACAGATGATGCAATACTATACAAAGTGCTTAAGGTACAATAGCTGACCAAACATTTTTTCCTTACTATTTAGTAAGAGCGAAAAGGTGAAAAACATTTACTAAAATGTACACATCCATTCAAAAGTTTTCACAATTCACTTTAGCGGCATTTGGTTCATTAAAATATCCCTAATCGCTCTGATTTATTATATTCTTCACCATCATCTTCATCGTTCCTGGATAAATCAAATCAGTTGGTGTGGGAAGGAACTGCAGATGCGGGTTTAAACAGAAAGCTGGAGTAACTCAGTGGGCCAGACAGCATCTCTGGAGTAAAAGGAATCGGTGACGTTTCGGTTTGTATGGCTGACGTCACACATTTGAAAGTGGAACCTTCTGTTCCCTTACTGAAGGATAAAGTAGCACTGAAGGACCCCAGAGGAGAACCACCAGGTTAATTCCTGGGAAGAGGGGGGTTGTCTGATCAAGATAGGCTTGTTAGTCCTTGTATTCCTTGTAGTCTATTTGGTTGACTAGGAGCACCCTGGAAAATTCTACAAGGGCCTCAGAGGGTAAAGGTTAAAATCTTTTCTTTAACGGTAGAAACGCAAGAGAATGTAGCTGCAAAATAAATGGCCAATTAAAAAACTTTGACAAGTGGAAATTTCTTCTGAGGATGGTGAATCTCTGGAGTTGTTTGCCTAAAGGTTGTGGAGTCTAGCTCACTTAAAGTGGAGACAAATATTTTTAAGATCAAAAAGTTTGATGGTTATAGAGAAATAGCGCAAAAGGCCAGCATAGATCAGCCATGGTCTTATTGAATGGCAGGACAGACTTGAGTGGCCAACTCCTGCACCTGCTTTCTGAACAGTAGCCATTTTATCCCTTTCTTTTGCTAAAGGGAACTGCGACTTTAGAAAAATCCTGCACATATTGACAAAGGGAAAATATATTGCCTTAATATGCCTCCATATTCATATAGATTGCATGACAGAAGTTCAGTTTAAAAAAAACATTTGCCAAAGGACACAGCAGCTGAGTTGACCATGTTCCTTTGATTGCTGTCCAACAACCTGTCCCTCTGGGGCATACATGACGGGCTCAGGCTTAGTTCCAATCCCTGACAACATTAATCTATCTGCTAAAAGGAAGCTCAAGAAAAAGAAACCAGGGAAAAACTCAAAGTTCTGGGCACCCAAATAATTATTCACATTTCACCTCTTTCCACATAAAACCAAGGTTTTCAAAGCACGGGTTATATTTGTCTGGGAAAAGGGGTGTAAATCCAAGTACTTTCCTGGGAGGAAACTGCTACATTCACACGTTGAAGATAGTTCAGGATGAAATAAAATGGAAAAACAATCAGAATAACAAGTGAAAGGATCATTAAAAGCAAGCCTGTTAAATCTTTCCAGAAAATATTGTGTCCTCGCGATTCTAGTTTTTTCAGATTGGACAACCTTTTAGTCCCAGGAATTAGCCTGGTGAATCTCCTTTGGACTCCCTCGATTTGCTCTTTCTCAAGGATTTCTATACCCTTTTAGTAACAGTGGTCAGGCACCGAATGGTGTTCATACATTATAGCACTGGATTTGTCTAAGTTTTGCTGTTGCCAAAGTCAAGCACAGGCAAATTACCAGTGTCGTCATTGGAGTTTCGAAGCTGTTTAGGGCCAGAACTATTCTCCATGCTATCTTTGTGATCTCCAAAGGCCGCTGAGTTTTAAAATCAGAGGGTATTAAGAAATCCTGATATTCTGTGCCCCCCCTGACATTATTAGCAGAAAAAAAGTGACCCCCTTCATTGAACCTGTGGCCCCCTAAATCCCCATTTTTTTCTGTGCCCCCTCCTGAAATTTGCCATGGTCCCAGGTTGGGAATCACTGCTCTAATGTATGGCAACTTATTCTTAAAAAAAAATCACAACATATTTCCTCTCGTAGTATAGCCTAGTCCTGCAAGTTCCATACAGTTAATAAATGTCTACAACTGACTAATTAGCAGCAGAAAAATCAGAGGAGACACAAGAGACTGCAGATTTCAAAATCTGGTGCAACAGACAAACTATGGGAGGAACGTGGCAGTTTGAGGGGGATGTATGGGTTGGTACTGTTGGCATTGAGTGGGCACCAGGAAGAGTAGAGAGGGGGGGGGGGGATAACCAGTGTAAAGGAGAGACCACACCTGGAGTATAGTGTGCAGTTTCGGTCTTCTAATTTGAGGAAGGGCATTCTTGCTATTGAGGAAGTGGAGCATAGGTTCACCAGGTTGATTCCTGGGATGGCAGGACTGACATATGATGAAAGAATGGAGCGACTGGGCTTATATTCACTGGAATTTAGGAGGATGAGAGATCTTATAGAAACATATCAAATGCTTAAGGGAATACACAGACTAGATGCAGGAAAAATGTTCCCAACATTGGGGGAGTCCAGAACCATGGGTCGCAATGTAAGAATAAGGGGTAGGCCATTTAGGACTGAGATGAGGAAAATCTTTTTCACCCAAAGAGTTGTGAATCTGTGGAATTCTCTGCCACAGAAGACAGTGGAGGACAATTCACTGGATGTTTACAAGAGAGTTAGATACTGCTCTTGGGGCTAATGGAATCAAGGCAATGGGGAGAAAGCAGGAACGGGGTACTGATTTTGGACGATCAGTATACTGTTCTATATTCTATGTTCTGTACAACTGTAATAGGACCTCCTTGCTCCTATACTCAAGTCCTATGAAACATAGAAAATAGGTGCAGGAGTAGGCCATTCAAGCCAGCACCGCCATTCAATATGATCATGGCTGATCATCCAAAATCAATACCCCATTCCGGCTTTTTTCTCATATCCCCTTAGCCCTAAGAGCCAAATTTAACTAACTAAAATGAAGGCCAATATACCATTTGCATTCTTCACTGCCTACTGTTAGGCAAAGAATATTTCCTGGTATATAGGAGAACCACTTACAAGATTGTTGCTTGTTGGGTATTTGCAGTCCCTTTATACTTTTAACAGTTTAAGTCAGAATTTTATGTACCTCCCAATAAATAAATTGTTATAAGGAGGGGGTCAGTATAACGGTCACATGTAACAGAGAAGAAAGTAAGGAGTTTCTCTTGTGTACAGAGGTCTAACCTACTTCTGTTAGTGAACTGAGAAAATGCCAATGCTCCTCCCTTCCTGTCATAATCAGTCATTCTTTAAAAAGGTAGTTAGGACATTTAATTGCATCTCTCAAGGATATTATCTTTCACCTTGCTTAGGATTCAAACAATGCCATTTCCGTTTCTCTTCGGAAAGCGAGTGAACAGATGACAAAAAGTAACAAAGGAGCCTTTTCAGAAAAAAGGGGAAGGTTACCTGAATGGGATTGTTAACAGAACCACAGTAAACTTTCCTGGCTTAACAACACAAACATAGCAACATCACAGTGCCAGGATTGTGCAAGATCAACTCAATGGGAGTTTTGTGAATCTAGGTGATAAATTGGTTTACATTTTAGCATTGCATAGCAACAGTCATAACTTTGAAGATGATGGGATTAAAAAAGCAACACAATTAATGCTGACAATCCATAGAAAGTATACTGTCGAGTTGCATCACAGTTTGGTTTGGAAACAGCTCTGCCCAAGACCACAAGACATTGCAGAGTATTGATGTAGCCTAGACAATCACACAGACCAGATTACCCCCCCACTGTTGACTCCATCTATACTTCATGCCGCCTCAGGAAAGCGGTAAACATCAATAAAGTCCTTTCACACCCTGTCAAACCTCCTTCTCCCCACTCCTGTCGGGCAGAGGATCGTACCACCAAACTCTGGAACAGATTCTTCCCCTCTGATTTGAGGCTTCTGAATGGACCTTCCATGAGATAGGATAGAGTCCCAATTCTCCAACCTACCTCATTGCAGACATTGGACATTTTCTCTGGAAGTTATGCTACAATGCTGTGAACTATATTCTTCACTCTATCGTTCATAATGCTCTACCTATTGTATTGGAAAGAACTGCAGATGCTGGTTTAAATCGAAGGTAGACACAAAATGCTGGAGTAACTCAGCAGGCAGGCAGCATCTCTGGAGAGAAGGAATGGGTGATGTTTCGGGTCAAGACCCTTCTTCAGACTGATGTCAGGGGAGTGAGTGGGACAGAGATAGAATATGGTCGGAGACAGTAAGACTGGTGGGGGAACTGGGAAAGGGGAGGGGATGGAGAGAGAGGGAAAGCAAGGGCTATTTGAAGTTAGAGAAGTCAATGTTCATACCGTTGGGGTGTAAGCTACCCAAGCAGCAACTCCACCCTTGCACCGCCCTATCTCTTATTAATTCCATAAACTCCTCCACTACCTACATTTTTGCATGGTCCCCCATATCTCCCCTATGTACTAGGTGTCCTTGAGACTCTTGAAAGGCGCCCATAAATAAAATTTATTATTATTATTATTACTGTGTTTTTGTTTCTCTTCTTACCTTGCCTTTTGTAAAATACCATGGAAATGTTTGGTATTTTATTTTAAAAATGCTGCTGGATCAATATATATGGTTATGAAAGCACAGTTCTCCTGATGTCATTGTAGCCATTTACTTAACTAAACCCACAAATGCATTAGCCACGCTTATCTATAGAACATAACTCGTACTAAGGCTGCAAAATTAGTCTAGATATAGTCAGTTGCAAACTAATAAGAGGCACTTTGGAAATGTTCACAGTTTAGAGACAATAAACAATTGCTTTTAATTCCTTTTTGAAACTTGAGGCTAATCTAATTAGCTAGTAATTTCTTATAATAGACAGAGTACTACCCTTTGAGTTTTTAGTAGGTATGAACAAATGCCAGAGGCATTGTTCTGTTAAGTTTCTAACTATAAATTCTATCATACAATGCCCCCCATAATGTTTGGGACAAAGACCTATCATTTATTTATTTGCCTCTGTACTCCACAATTTGAGATTTGTAATAGAAAAGAAATCACATGTGGTTAAAGTGCACATTGTCAGGTTTTAATAAAGGCCATTTTTATACATTTTGGTTTCACTATGTAGAAATTACAGCTGTCAGCCTCTTTCATATTTAAAGCTAATGTAATTAACCCCTCTTCAATTTAAAATGTGAATGGACACAAGCTTAGAGCCATAAATTTGGAGTCAAGCCGTTTTCTGTGTATATTTGATCCCAATAAGCAAAATCAATTCCCTTCTGCACTGTTTATTACCAGAATGAATTGCTCATCTAGTGAGGGTCTCCACAGACACTAGAATTCCTTTAATAATTTGGTTGTGACCAAAGATCATGGAGCTGATCTTTGGTTGTGACCACTACTCATGTGCCAGCCATTCACCAATTCTCCAACAGAACCAACATCATTCTCCAACACCGGCACATAAACCATTTTTTAGCAGTAGGAACAGAACAGTGAATGGGAACCGTGGCTAATATTGTGCCCTTCCTAACCAAGGATCATTAGTTTCATCAGTATAACTGACATTATTGCACAAAAAGAAAACATAATGAGCCTCTAGAGTATAAATTAGGTAATAAACTTAAGAGGGGGAGGGTGATAGCGAGATATCTTCAGACTGATGTCAGGGGAGTGGGAGGAGTTATCTACCACATATAGTGTATAGGTAAGAAAGTTTAAGGTGTGAAAACAGGACAATGGGAATGGAGATCAAAGAAAATGAAGAATAGATCATTGTTAGTTGGGAGAAGGTCGCAACAAAGCTAACAGAGATAAAATGTAGTCAGACAGTTAGACTGGTCGGAGAACTAGGAAGGGGGAGGGGATAGAGAGAGGAAAGCAAGGGTTACTTGATGTTAGAGAAGTCAGTGTTCATACCATTGGAGTGTAAGTTCCCCCAAGCGAAATATGAGTTGCTGTTCCTTCAATTTGCGCTGGACCTCACTCTGACAATGGAGGAGGCCCAGGATGTTTGTCGGGTCTCAAGGTTGTCGTCATGCCCTGTGCCAGTAAATCACGTATTACTCTTTTCGGAGGGATCATGACAGAAGCCTTCTCGTGGCGATCCCCGGAAACAACGACAAGATGCACTCTGTGACGCGTCGGGTAACCTATTCTGTCAACATGTTGGACGACAACGGAAGCCAACAGCGAGCTGTGCGTCGTCTGGCACATGTTCGAACAAACTCTTTTCGGAGCAGAAAATGGGATATTTACAATATAAACTATCGGGATACTCACATGATTGCTTGGCCCATTCTAAATTGTTGTTGATGCGTCTCTGAAAAAGGAGATGCCAGATTTTGGTTGAGAATATAGTACATTAAGAAACAGAAAACATTACAAAGATAAGAAAAACAAATTAATCCAACATAATAAGGAGGGTCTCAACCCGAAACATCACCCATTCCTTCTCTCTAGAGATGCTGCCTGTCCCGCTGAGTTACTCCAGCATTGTGTGTCGACCTTTGATTTAACCAGCATCTGCAATTCTTTCCTACATAATAATAGTTTAAAGGGCCTCTAATCTGCCAAAGGATCAAGGAAGAGTTTAACATTCTTCATTGCATGGTAAAGAGCAAGGATGAACCTGATCTGAGATCATTGCTGTTAATACCTGAAACTCGTACTTCATGTAGAAAAACATTAACATAACTATTCTATTTGCAGATGTTCTCCAGTGTTAAACTTTCATATACTTTAGATTTCAATACTTAATATTTCAAGTTTGTGACTTGTTAAAATTATATGTATGCAAACACTAAACCTTTAGCTCGAGAACAATGTGGTTGTGATATTTTGTCACAAAAAGATTCATGTAACTGGTATATCCAGGACCTATTTCCCAACAATTAGCATTACCTACATATTTTTCTTTGTTTCAAAGAGTTCTTTTTCACAAATATTGTAGTAGAGCTCTGAGCATATATCACGATTTTTCTTCACATAATTAGAAACAAACATTACTGTTAAAGTCCTCTAAAATATTAGCAATGGAAAATATTTGGAAAAAGGAAGAAGTCACGGAATTGTGGAAATAGCAATCTGAACCTGTCAATAATCAGGGAAAGTTTGATGGATTGATATTGTGATGAACCAAGCTACATGGTTGAGCATCCAATTATTTATTTATTGAATTGTCCTGAAAGTGCAGTTCAGAGACAAAGAACGCAGGTTGTCAGCACTTCACCACGGAGTTCCTGGCTCACATCCTCTGCCCTCAACCGCAAGTAGTTACTACAAAACTGTCTGGAGTTGGCACAATTCCCTCTGATCCTGTCTTGCTCTCTGAACAGCTTTGGGGGTGAAAAACCTCGATGTTCTCCTTGGATGCTATCCACCAGTGTATTGGGGAGTCAAAGAGGGTTCTCCAAACTCCGTAGTCCCTCTTTAGTTCCTCAATGTTCTCTGGGGTCGCATTTAATTTCCATGTACCCCTGCCTGCCTTCTGGTCCTCATGTCATGTTAGACTTATTTGTTGGGTGGACGAAACAAATTCAGTCTCGTGAATGGTGAGACAATGCATTTGGGGAGGTACAATAAGAACACAAAGATACCTGGGAGGGCGGTGGAGCAGGGAATATCTTTTGTCGGTGACATAAAATGTGTAAATGTGGCCGTTAGATGCAGATTTTTTCTTTGTCTGAAAACGCAAGGAACTGCAGATGCTGGTTTACAAAAAAAGACAGAGTTGGAGTAACTCAGGCAGCCTCTCTGGAGTACATGGATAGGTGACGATTCAGGTGAATACCTTTCCTCAGAAACGTCACCTACCCATGTTCCCCAGAGATGCTGCATGACTCGCTGAGTTACTCCAGCACTGTGCGTTTCTTTGTCTGTGTGTAGTTAATAGCAGGGCTCCCTGGAGACCACACCATACTAATGGGGAGAGAAAAGCTGAGCCACAAATCACAGACGGATGGATGTGTTTAAGAAGGAACTGCAGATGCTGGAAAATCGAAGGTACACAAAAATGCTGGAGAAACTCAGCGGGTGCAGCAGCATCTATGGAGTGAAGGAAATAGGCAACGTTTCGGGACAAAACTCTTCTTCAGACTGATGGATGACAGGCAAAAATGAGCAATGCTGATACAGTCAGAAAGATTCCCCCAAATACATTACCTCACAATTACAAGGATAGTTTTCCTGTCATCTGCAAGTTTTTTTTTGTTGTGCTTATGTTTTAAGTGTAATCATTGTGTTCCATAAACAGCAAAAACTGATTACAGGGTTTTTTGGAACCTGTTGCAAAAACATCTCAGAGTCAGACACTGATGATAGGGCTGTGTCCTAGGCTTAGATTCTAACAACATCTTCCATCTACACAGCACTTAAAAATGTTCTGAGATGCTTCACAGGCATGTAATGTTGTTCCTTGAGCTCGCTTTGGGCCTCATTGCAAAAGTGCAGAAACATAGAAACATAGAAAATAGATGCAGGGGAGGCCATTCGGCCCATTGAGCCAGCACCGCCATTCATTGTGATCATGGCTGATCGTCCCCTATCAATAACCCGTGCCTGCCTTCTCCTCATATCCCTTGACTCCACTAGCCCCTACAGCTCTATCTAACTCTCTCTTAAATCCATCCAGTGACTTGGCCCCCATTGCCCTCTGTTGGAGGGAATTCCATAAATTCACAACTCTCTGGGTGAAAAAGTTTTTTCTCACCTCGGTCCTAAATGACCTCCCCCTTATTCTAAGAAGTCTGGTGGTAGGTCTGAATGACTGGGGGATAGAGAATTTAAATAGCCAGAGATATTATTCTACTAACCCTTTGTCCATTCCCTCCACTGATCCTGTCTGAACCCGAGTTGCTGCAGCATTTGCTCAACATTTCAGCACCTGCAGTTTACAGTGTCATCAGGGGTGTTCCCCACTGATTGCCCAGCCCCCACTTCGCTCAAGACCCACCCTACCTGCTTCTCAATGCAAGTGTTCAACTAAACTACGAACTATCACGGTTGCCCTAAGGACTTTGTTTTATTACACTGTCTATGAAGTATTGTGTTTACAGGTCGGTTATGCTACTGCAAGTAAAGATTTCATTATACATAAAGGAAGTGCAGATGCTAGTTTGTCACTGCCCGATCCTGATGGTCACACACAGGACACAAAAATGAATCATGGTACTAGAGAAGGCGACTTTTTGCGAGGTGCCCCAGTAACTGCAATTATTCTGCCTTGATTGTTCTCATGTAGGGCATGACTTTTCTGGATAGTACGCAAAACAAAGCGTTTCACTGCATCAGTACATGACCAAACCGATGCTGATAAGAACTTGAAGATGGGTCCCGACCTAAAAGACACCTATCCACGTTCTGACCCACTAGTTTGTGTCTTCAGATTGATAAGGTTGCTGGAGAAACCTATCACTGCTAGTTGGGGACAATTGTACATAAATTACACCAGGACCTTCAAAGATAAAGTTCAAACACATATGCATAGTAGGGTGGTGTTTTACATGATGCTAGTGACTATGCTTCCATATGCTTAGTCCTTCTTGGTCGTGGAGTTTGCTGGTGTTGGAGAAGTTGAAGAGTTAGCCAAGGAAATACTTAATTCATAAATTTCAAGGTATTTGCGGAGATCTTAGATTATAGGTTAGATTAAATTCTGGACAACCTCTACCCCTAACTAAACTCTTCATGTGTGTCGGAAGGAACTGCACAAAAAGCTGGAGTAACTCAGCGGGTCAACCAGGCAGCATCTCCAGAGAAAAGGAATAGATGATGTTTCGGCTAAGTTACTCCAGTTTTCTGTGTCTATTTTCGGATTAAACCTGACCTGTCTAAACTATTCCTAGTTATTTTCCCTTGATTATACGTATGAAAAGTCCAGATATGCCACTGTGTGTCTGTTGCATATTTTGTTAAAGCAATACATAGTTCCCTCTGGGTACACAAGAGTTACTCCCGCACTGGTGCCTTTTGTTAAAGCACAGCATTATTCCCGCTGTATATAGGTATGTTACAAAACCTACCTTAAGCGTCGCTGCAAATCTGTCCCAGCCCGTGTGCGTGATTTTGGCGCCGTTGAGAGGGGGGCGGGTTTAAAACGCGATTTTCCCTAGGCTATTCAAATCGAGCTTGTTCAGCCTACTTAGTTGCTGACGAAAAATCGCTGGAAGATTCTTTCGCTGGAGCTATTTTTTAATTTATTTGGTTAATTTAATTGTTATAGTAGGTTAAAAATTATCCTCTAAACCCGCGACCGCCGACAACGGTGCGGATCTCATACAGGGGACAACGGAAGGTAGGTTGTTTATTTTTACATTAAAAAGGGCTTCTTAAGATCCCTTTATACAATGTTTTATGTTGCGAGTAGCCCCATTAAAATCCCGCAGTATTTTTCTGGGCATTTGGGGTACAAATTCACCGCAATGGCAACGTTCTAAACCAGCGCGTTCCACAGGATCCCACTCGAAAGCTGTAAATTAAATGGCCATTAATTTACAGTAATTGAACACTAAATTCCTTCCATTTGGCCTATAAATTAATGTAAATGAGATTTAAAAATCATGTTTTATTGTGAATTCTTTGTGAATGTTATTTGGACACTTCGGCTATTTAAAAATGTTAATCTTTTCTTAAGAAATTGATAGATGTTTAGATCTAGTAATTGAAGTTTGGAATTAGCTACAATTGGGTAACTAACTAATTATATGCTTTAATTTCAGGTCATCCAAGTAAGATTGTTTCATATTTGTTTCAGAATGCTTCAATCTACAATAACTGAACATTTCTTTCAGTTCTCTTAATTTTTCAGAAAGTTATGGCCATTTCACTGTCCTCGATCACAGCTTTTGTGTTAAGTCAATGGAAAATCAATAGGGAACAAGATGCTAATTTCTGAGTATGAAAAAGGCCATAACTTTTTTAATACTGAAGATATGAAAGTGAATTAGGTGTCAAATTAAACTTATTTTTGTGCTTTATCTGATGGGATAAACTGCAGACTTGATTTTTTAAATCTCAAAATGTTGTAACATTGCTACAAGATACAAATAATAATCACACTCCTGACCCACCTGGGCTTCTCCTCCTAGTCGGTGTCGAGCAGGTCGCGGTGCTTCCAGGTGCTGACGAAGGCGGTGGGGATGAGGGAGTAGGGCACAGTAGTGATGCTGCTCCAGGTGTCCGAGGCCGGGTCGTAGCAGTCGAGGCTCTTGCAGCGCTGGGTGCCGAAGTAGCCGCCCACCACGTACAGCTTGTTGCCCGAGGCCACGGCGTGGCAGCTCATGCGTTTGGCCGACATGTCGCCCAGCCGGCTCCACTCGTTGGTGTCGCAGTCGAAGCGGTAGGCCGAGGCGGCCGTGAACTCCGTGTCGCCGCCCATGATGAAGATCTGGCTGCCCAGCACGGCAGCGGCCGCGGTGTAGCGCCAGGCCTGGGGGCAGGCGGCCACCACGGCCCAGTGGTCATCGTCGGGATTGTAGCACTGGACGCTGGGGGCGCGCTCCTGTTCCCGCTCGTGCCCCCGCCACGGGCCCGCGCCCCCGATGACGTACAGGCGGCGTCGCGCGCTCACCACTGCCGCGTTGCTGACGCCGTCGAGCAGCGGCGCCGCCATGTGCCAGGAGTCGGCCTGCGGCTCGTAGCGCTCGACGGACCGCGACGCCGGGTGTCCGCCGCCCTCCCCCGTCGACACGGCCGACGTGTGGCCGCCCACCGCGTACAGCGAGCCCAGCAGCTCGGCCGAGCCGTGGCCGAAGCGCGCCAGCAGCATGGGTGCCGCCCGGGCCCACCCGCCCGCCGCCGTGTCGAACACCCACACGTCACGTGAGACGCCGGTCTCCGAGCCCCGCCCCCCGCTGACGTACACCTTGGCCCCCAGCGCGCAGGCGCTGAACTCCTTCCGCGGGCTGGGCAGCGCGGCCCTGGGCACGATGCGGCGGGCTCGACGCTCCAGCTCGTAGATCTTGTCGCACATGAAGGTGCGGCCACCCAGGATCAGCAGTGTGTGTCCGGCCCTGCGAGGCCGGGCGCAGGGGCTGCAAGCCCCCTCCTTGTGAGACGGCGATGTCGGCAGCAGCAGGCAGCGCCGGGCCTCGGCCACCAGCCGCAAGCTCCTCTCATCCGCCGCCACCAGCCCGTCACGGGCCACGGCCCGCTCCAGGTAGCCGGCAGGCAACAGGCCCAGCCGGACGTGACTCAGCAGGCGGGGCAGGCAGTGGCGGCGAGCGGTGGCGTCGTGTCGCACCCACCTCATGAGGGCGCGGTGAACCAGCCGCTCGTCGTCCGCATCCAGCTCGTCGCAGGCCAGCAGCTCGCCCAGCTTGGCCTCGGGCAGGCCACAGAAGTCGTCGTCGTCTCCGTCCAGCCCGCCTTCAGCGTACGTCTGGAAGTGGGCCAGACACATGCCCCAGGCCTGCTGGTAGAGCCGGCGGCACTGGTGCGCGTCCGCCAGCAGCATGAGGCGCAGGCAGTTGTCGGCGCCCAGGCTCCGCTCCAAGAAGTCGGCTGCCGCCTGGCGCACGTCGTGCAGCTGCAGCATGTCGCCGGCCTGCAGCAGCGACTCAGCGTTCTCTCCACTCAGTGCCAGCCGTGACGTGTAAGCGTACTCCAGCAGCTGCTCCAGCGCCTCGGGCTGCACACTCTCGCCAAAGTCCACCTCGCCCGCCCTGCTCTCCCGCAGCCCGCTGCTGAACATGGCCTCAAAGTAGCGGCTGCAGGCGGCCAGCACGGCCCGGTGGCACGGGAAGGAACGGCTGCCCGCCCGCAGGGTCACGTCGGTGAAAAGACTCTGTCTGCGCAGGTTGTCCAGCTGGCTGAGGACGCTCTCCGGGTGCGAGGCTTTTTGGAACAGCGACGTGTTGGTCGGGCCCTGGCTGCGGGACTTGCAGTTCTCATGCTCGCTCACCGACATGGTCGCACCTCACACAATGGCTCACAGGATCACACTGTAGGGCAAAAGACAAGGCTTTCAGATTTGGTTCCATTGACTGCCCAGAAACATCCAGCATAATCTTACAAGAGTACAGAACACTTGATAAAGAGCCGAGAAACCAAAACTCAATTATTTTAGAGTAAACTGCTGGAGTTAGCGGATTAGGCAGAGCATGTGGATAACATGGATGGGGGACATTTCAGGTCAGGATCCTTCTTTAGACTCAGTTTGCATGAGGGCTCTCTCTAACTTCTACAGGTGCACAGTAGAGAGCATGCTGACCAGTTGCATCGTGGCTTGGTTCGGCAACTTGAGCGCTCAGGAGCGGAAAAGACTACAAAAATTAGTAAACACTGCCCAGTCCATCATCGGCTCTGACCTCCCTACCATCGAGGGGATCTATCACAGTCGCTGCCTCAAAAAGGCTGGCAGCATCATCAAGGACCCACACCATCCTGGCCACACACTCATCTCCCCGCTACCTTCAGGTAGAAGCTACAGGAGCCTGAAGACTGCAACAGCCAGGTTCAGGAATAGCTACTTCCCCACAGCCATCAGGCTATTAAACTCGACTCGGACAAAACTCTGAACATTAATAGCCCATTATCTGTTTATTTGCACTTTATCAGTTTATTTATTCACGTGTGTATATATTTATATAATGGAAATGGACACACTGATCTGTTCTGTATTCATGCCACTATGTTCTGTTGTGCTGAAGCAAAGCAAGACTTTCATTGTCCTATCAGGGACACATGACAATAAACTCTCTTTAATCTTGACCCACACCTACTGTATTCCTCAAGATTTCTACGACTGCAGATCCTTGTGTCTTGTTTAGAATCACTTAAACAATTGACTAGGAATGTCGACTATCGATATAAATGCTTGGATTGATTACCAAATTAACTAATCCAACCTGTTTTCAATTTTATTAGCACCTTATGCATCCTAGTATTGGAATCAAAAGTTAAATCACACTTTCATGGTCACAGGCAAAGCAACAGTGAAAAGCCACTTAACTCGTTTTAACACCTTTGTCAACACATGGAAAGAATATAGTGAAGATTGATAGACATATGTATTTGAATTGATTGAAAGATACAGCACGACTCTTGTGGATCCCTTTGATGGGGAGATCAGTACCCACGATGGATTGGGCAGTGTTCACTTTTTGCAACCTCCTTCGATCCTGGGCGATCGAGTTGTCGAACCAGGCCGTTATGTAAATGGTCAACATGCTCTCTACTCTGCATCTGTTGTAGTTCAAGTGGGTATTTGTTGGTCAAGAAACAATACTCTACTCACCCCCCCCCCCCCCCCCCCCCCCCCCCCCTCTGCACTTATGTTTTATTCAAATCGTTTGCTATGTCGCTCTTCAGGGAGATGCTAAATGCATTCGTTGTCTCTGTACTGTACACTGACAATGACAATTAAATTGAATCTGAATCTGAATCTGAAGTCAAGGCATATGTCATGGTAACTGGCGTATTTAAATGTATCATGTGTTACTATGAGTCAGAAAGGTCAGAGGACACGTGTTGCCAGGATGCCAAGGAATGGCGGAATAAAACAAACATTTATGTTCAGTGTCCTTGAAGTATGTTTATTATATTCGGATCAAGGTGAAGATCTGACATTGACGACGAGGATGAACTAGTAATTGTTTAGTTCAGCTTTTGAAGCAGATAAGGCGTTTAATCGAAGCAGCTGAAATTAGAAGTTTGAATTAATTCGACCCGAGTGGCGAAGCGAGTGTTGTGAGTGGACGGCATGCTAGAGGAATTGGACTGTGTGTTGAAGGAGCAATGCTGGTGCAGCTCATATGATCGAGAGCATTGTTATTGTACACTGCTGGGGCTTATGTTCGGGAGACTTTCAAAACACTCCCGGAGACAGGAGGCATAGCAGATTATGTGATGGCTGTTGCTGCTTTGAAGAAGCATGTGGTGCAAACAAATGCTACATTTCAATGACATGTATGTCGGCAGACGACAGCAAGAGGGGAAAGGCATTGCTCAGTTTGTCAAAAGATTATGTCAAGTTTCTGAGGGCTGCAACTATGGAGCTGAGTTGGAGAATCAAATCAGGGATCATAGTTGGCAAATCAAATGGCTTGAGATGCAAGTTGTTGGAGAAAGGTGACATACTATAATTGGGGGAAGCACTGACAATCGCTGCTTCCTTTGAAGCCATGGAATCCCACTGTCAGTCCATGAGATTGGATGGAGGAAGACACGATAACAAGATGACATCTATTGACACTAGCAAGGAACATGGTAAGGATCATTAAAAAGCTGAAGATGATTGTGAGTGTTTTAGTTTGGGAGTTTAAGACGTTCTGCCAAAGATTCATGCTGCCCTGCCAGGAGTCAAATGTGTAGAAAGTGCAGGGCAAAAATACAATTTTGCAAAGAAGTGTCGAGCGCCAGGCAAACAATAGAGAGATGGTAAAAGAACCAAATACATTTGGAGGAAGAGACAGTACTATCAAAATGTATGCCGTGTTGATGAATATTCAAGTGAATGTAAACGTGATGAAACACGGATATATGCAGGATATGTTTTTGCTAACAATAATTAGCATGCAAAGGTGCCGGTGAGAATCGGAGGTGTAGAAGTAAACATTGTAGTAGTGATAGCAATGTTATTGATAGAGCACTGTGGGAAGATTTTTTTTTTTAATGCACGTCAAGGAAGTGCAAAAGGAATTGTATCCTTATGCATCATCGAAACCACTCCAGGTGGTTGGATGTTTCAAGGCAGAGGTTCAAGCAGGTGATAAGCACACTATGGCTGAATTTGTAGTCATCAAGGAGAGAGAGATTGCTCAAGCGTTAGGTGTGCCACACATTGGGATAAGTGTGAACTCACTGAAGTCGTATGCAGACTTAAAGGAGAGGTTCAAGCCAGTATTTGAAGGCATTGGAAAATTGGGATCGTCAATTCAAACTCAAGATAGACTCAAGTATTAAGCCAGTAGCACAACCAATGAGAAGAACTCCATTTGGATTAAGAGAAGAGGTTGAAGCTAAGATCCAAGAGCTCATTAAACAGAATAGTTTGGTAGTGGCCAGACCAAAGCATCAGAGAAGAACACCCAAGAGATACAAGGACTATTAGATGCATTGACATGTGAAAATGATGTCTTATCGATGTAACAAATGCCAAATCCTAAATGGTGTTGGAATGTTCCGTTTACAATATGGTGATGTGGATATCCATTTTATTTGATAATGGAGGGATGTCATGGTAACTGATGTTGTATTTAAATGTATCATGTGTCACTATGAGCCAGAATGGTCAGAGGACATATGTTGCCAAGATGTAAACTCTTCCTAAAACAAGCTGTGATGCATCCTGATAAAATGCTTTCTAGGTGCATCTGCAGAGGTTGGTGAGAGTTGTAGGGGACATTCCGAACTTCTTAACCCTTCTAAGGAAGTAGTGGCATTGGTGTGCTCTCTTGGTTGTTGCTTCAATATGGGGGGTCCAGGAGAAGTTACATTTGCACTGTCAATGTAAACTGGAGTATGTGTACCACAATGTTGGTGTCCTCTGCGAATTTGAAAATTGAATTAGATTTGTACATGGCTGCACAGTCGTGGGCATATGAGGAGTAAAGAAGGGGGCTGAGTATGCATACTTGCGTAGCGCCCATGTTGAGGATTATCCACGCAGCCTGGGGCACTCCCGTGCTGATGGTCATCAAGGAGAGAAGTGTTGCTGCCAATTCGTACAGACTGAGATCTGTCTACGTTTCGGCCCGAAACGTTGCCTATTTCCTTTGCTCCATAGATGCTGCCGCACCCGCTGAGTTTCTCCAGCAATCTTCGTACAGACTGAGATCTGGTGACAAGGAAGTCGAGGATCCAGTTGCAGTGGGATGCGCAGAGACTCAATTCTGTGAGTTGGTAACCAGCTTGGGGGGGGATGATGGTGGTGAACACCGAGCTATTGTCTGCGAACAACAGCCTGATGCATGTTTTCATTGTCCAAGTGGTCCAGTGCAGAATGGACAGCCAGTGAGATCACATCCTCTGATGACCTGTTGTGCCGGTAGTCAAATTGTAGCAGGTCCAGGTCCTTGTTGAGAGGATATGTGCCACAACCAACTTCTCAAAGGACTTTATCACTATGGATGTTTAAGAAGGACTGCAGATGCTGGGAAATCGAAGGTAGACAAAAATGCTGGAGAAACTCAGCGGGTGAGGCAGCATCTATGGAGCGAAGGAAATAGGCAACCTTTTGGGCCGAAACCCTTCGTCAGACTGATGTGAGGGTGGGTACAGATGTTAGTCCCACTGGTGGGAAGTCAATGAGGCACGTCAACTTACTCATCGGGCGCCGATATTATTGATACCCATTTAAAGCAGGTGGGAACCTCAAATCTCAGTAATGAGAAGTTGAGGTTGTCCACAAAAACTTGGACTGCATAGGTTTTAAGAACACGGTCCAGGTGCTTTTCAAGGGTTCACCCTCCAGAAAGATCTTCTGGCATCAGCCTCTGTGATTGAGATTATTATACCATCAGAGGTGATAAATAGTTATAAAGGAAGGTAGGATTGGCCCGCAAATCAAGATCCAAAATTAGGGCAAGGCCAATTTTGAAATCATTACGTGGACACTTGCGCATGTCGACTGTATGAGACTGTACCTAAAGAGACTTCTGGCATGTAGGAGGCTTTTAAAAGTACAATAGCAAGAGTTCAGGGACTGCATGTTACTGTTAAGGTGAAAGGCAAGGCTGACATGCTTGGGTAAACATGGTTGACGAGAGATTTTGAGTCTGGTCCCAAATGAAGAAGGCATTCATCAGTTTTAGGCCCTTGGGACTAAGTGAATTGCTTGAGTATAAGAAGTGTAGAAGTATGTTTTTGAAGGGATATCAGAAGGTCGAAAAGGGGATGATTTGAATCTGTCATGGCCCTGCAGACATATCGCCATAAGCTGGATATTTATAACCAGGTACAGGACATAGACTATGCCATCTTTTCATTTTGTAGAAAATGTGCCCCAATGAATCAATAAAAATGTAATGATTCTTATACAGTAAAATACCACCGTTTGCAGCAGCAATGTATAAAAGTGGATTATTTAATAGTTAATTTGTTAAAACAAGAATATTATCTAGGACTCAATAAATACATTGCACTGCATGTAATACTGCTGCCATTCATTGCTTGTACATGGTTCTTCAAGAAATTGGTAGGTCTTGAACTAGAGTTGTTTGTTTGATAATGATACCAATACAGTGGCTAGAAGAGCTGTGTCTCAACTCCAGCGACCTGGGTTCTATCCTGAACTCCGGTGCTGTCCATGTGGAGTTTGCACTTTCTTTCTGTGAATTCTTGGGTTTCCCACTGATGTTCTGGTTACACCTCAAAAATGTGCAGCAGGTTAACAGCAGGTTAATTGGCCTCAGTGTAATTGGACGGGAGGGAGTTGAGAGGAATATTTCACAGGGAAAAATCACTTCTCTGAGTAGGTATAGATTCAATGAGCCTAAACAGACTTTTCTATGTTATGGAAGTATGAAAGTATGCAGTTAATCTAGGCAAACTCATCGCTAAAGAGCTGTGACAGATACAAGTTGTCATTTGAATAATATGTTTTAGCTTTGAGGCAATATTTCTGGCATGGGTTTATAGTCAGAGGGAGGTTTAAAGCCAATCTAAGGTGCAAGCTTTTCACACAAAAACTAGTTGGTACCTGGAATGAGTTGGCAGAGAAAGTGATAGAGCAGGAACAAGAACAACATTTAAGAGGCATCAGGACAGGTACTTGAATGAACAAGGCATAGAGAGACATGGAATTAATGCAGGCAAATGGGATTTATATAATAAGCACGAAAGCTAGCATCGATATGCTGGGCTGAAGAGATTTTCTAAGCTGTACAATTCCATGACTTTAGATCGCAGGTTTGGGTTTTTTTCCCAGGCTGAGAATTTGCAATAATCTTGATAAGTTCCAAATGTATTATTTTTTTGTTGGATACTCAACACCCAGATTGGGATCTCTCAAACATGGCTTCACCAGTGTCAAAGAACATCTTGCAAAGTTCGGAGCCTTAGCACATATAATATCAAAAATAACTCAGCATCTAACAAAGTCAATATTTTGTTTAAAACTAAAGATAGAAATATTTTGTAAATGCTAATTTTATCCGTCACATAACAAGGTAAACAATATTTCCTTCAGTATTTAAGTACATAATCACTACCCAGCACTTTCTACCTGGAAAAGCAGATGTAAGAACCTGGGTTTAATCGATGCAAAGGCATAGAGCCAGGATTTAATTATCTGAAGCATGCAGGATGAAGTACCGTTACTTAAGTTGGAAGTGGCAGAGGGATGTAGTCTAACAATGTTTATAATGACAAAACATGAAACATGAAGCAATGAAAGGAAGTAAAGAAATTCTCCACTGTAAAAAAAAAAGATAGATATCAGTTGTAGGATTCACGGCTTCCACCTGTGGTTCTGCTTCACAGAGCAAGCAGGCAATCTTATCGTTCTCCAATTACAAAGTATGAAATATTTACAGTATATAAAGACTTCTAGGACATTGAATGACCGGAAGATAGGTAATTGATGCACACAGCTGTGTTGTGTCGGGATGGAACAGGTTTGATAACACACATTGAGCCAGATGGTACTGAACAATTCCATGGAGAACTGCCAGGTATATGCAGCGTTTTGGTGAATTTAGTCCTGACTTCCACACCTTGCTCATTGCAATTGCCCATTGGAGTCCATGGGTGGATCACAAAATATCATGATCTAAGAGACCAAATGTCCCTCACATCTGTCCCCGGGCTTTTTGCCAAAGATAGCCTGTGTATGTAATGCAATCCTAAAAGTGTAAAGGTCACCCATCTTGACTAGTTTATACAGACAAGCAATGCTTAAAGTGGGGAAGAAACTGCAATATTTTTAATTTCCAGGAGTTAATGTGTTGTTTTTTTTTGTCAACTGTAAACTAATAATGCAGATTGCCAGAAACTCTGACCTAAGCTTACACCCATAAAATCTGACAAATTTAAGGTCAACCAAAGGAATTCTTGTTTCGTTAATGACTCAGGAGAAAGCAAAGGACAATCATGGCCATATTGGGAACTCTTGGTTGACCCCTCTGCTCAACTGATTTATTCCAGAATTGTGACTTCCTCACATTGAAGACTCGCTGACTATCTTTAACTGGACTTTATCTTTCACTAAACGTTATTCCCTTTATCTTGTATCTATCTGTACACTGTGGACGGCTTGATTGTAATCATGTATAGTCTTTTCACTGACTGGATAACACACAAGAAAGCTTTTCACTGTACCTCAGTACACATGGCAATAATAAAATAGACTCATGCACTGCATCCATTTCTTCTTTTCTTGCCTTGCAGATGTTTACAACTGCCACCCTACCTTCAGAACTATCATCAAGAATCCAGTCCAGACAAATGGTTAAGTATTTGGTCCAGTACCAGCTTGTTACTAAAGTGATAGGATGTAGAGTGTCAAGTTAAAACACCAGTAAAGGCACAATTTTTTTCATTTGTGCTACTGCCACAGAAATAGTAAATACAGGGAAGGTTTATGACAATAGATCTATGGTATAATCAAAACAAGTCAAATCAGCAGTAACTATTTATTTACCAGCTCTGGAATCTTACAGACATTTATGGCATAGAAAGCTGGTGTACAGGCACTGAGGAATTCCTGTGCAAAAATTGTAATTAAGGTTACTCCGCATCAATTCATGTTTAGCAGGAACGGGAGATGCTGGTTTATACCAAAGATAGACAAAATGCTGGAGAAACTCAGTGGGTCAGGCAGTACCTCTGGAGAAAAGGACTAGCTGACATTTCAGGTCTTAAGAAAGGTTTCCGAAACGAAACAACACCCATTTCTTTTCTCCAGAGATGCTGCCTGACCCGTTGAGTTACTCCAGTATTTTGGGTCTATCTATAGTAAGATTTGACGGGATAGTATTCAAACAGCTTTCCACTGAATCTAGTTGCACGTGACAATAATAAACCTATACTAACAAATATATAGAGTTATCAAGTACAAGCTCTGAAATAAATGTATTACTATTAAACTGATGGATCAGAATAGAAATTCTACGCGAGTGAGTTAAAAGTTGAGTGAAGAAGGTTTGCGACTCGAAACGTCGCCTCTCCAAGTTCAGGGATGGTTCTCTGGATGCTTTCAAGAGAGAGCTGGACAGAGCTCTTAAAGGTAGCGGAGTCAAGGGATATGGGGAGAAGGCAGAAACGCAGTGCTGATTGTGGATGATCAGCCATGATCACATTGAATGGCGGTGCTGGCTCGAAGGGCCGAATGGCCTACTCCTGCACCTATTGTCTATTGTCTTCCGTCTTCCCTCAGAAGAACAAGGTGCCAATGCAAGAAAGAATTGCAGATGCTGGTTTAAATCGAAGGTAGACACAAAATGCTGGAGTAACTCAGCGGGACAGGTGGCATCTCCCGCTGCCTGTCCCACTGAGTTACTCCAGCATTTTGTGTCTGCCAATCAATGATGTTTGGGTTAGTGTGACTGAACTCAATATCTTGTCCTCGCCTATACCTGTGTTCACACAGGATAGCCTTCAGCAACAAAGAGTGTCCAAGTGTATCGAGAACTACAGTATATAGGTTCAAGGTGAAAGAGGCAAGATGTAATAGGAACCAGAGGGCCAACTTCAGGTTGGCACTGGGGGGGGAATGAACTTTCAGACAAAGGTGTGGCAGGTATTATAACAATATTTAAAATAAATTTGCACTAGTAAGATTTAGAGGGCCAAACGCAAGGGACTAGCTAAGATGGACGTATTAGTCAACATAGACATGTAGGCCTTGGCTCCTGATTCCATGATGTATGTCTCTGATAAAGCAAGCCTGAGATGCCATATGACATTGCCCTCCTAACTTTTGTCAATCCTGTTCTCATACTTCTTCATTCACTATCCAATCACGAGTAGCTAACCTGGTAACAATTTATCTTTCAACCACCAGTCTAAAATTGGTTTCTGCCCAAGGGCAATTTTTCACACTCTCTGTTCTAAACCCGTCACTTATAATGGTGGCACATTCTTGACCAAAGATTATTAGTCTGTTATGATCAACCATCATGTATTAATATGTAAAATGCTCTTTGCAAGAATTAAAGATACAACATAAGAGAACTTTTGAATCAGCCATGCAAGTACTACAAAGATAATGGAAAATATTATCAAAACTTATGTTTAGTAAATTGACCATTAGTGCACAGATCATCAAAAGGTGATATCCGGGATGTTTCTGTGCCATTTGATTAATTCATATTGACATTATTCATTGATAGGCTCACATGGAGAAGACTTATTTGAAATTGTTCCAGCAGTAAACATTCATGCTCAGAGCCACAGAACATTGTACAGTGCTGGATATAGGCCAGTGAAAGAGTTGGCCTCGGGCTATGACTACACTTAGTGAAACATACTACTGGAGTAAAGCTCATTGGAAGTGACCCATTTTATCAAGACAAAGCTCCTTTGTGTTTGCAACCTCTTTAGTTGGAACCATTACCAAGTTACTGGAGAGTAAATGTACCCTCTGTACCTATTCCAATGCAGCATCGATAACCATTAACGTAATGCGAGATGCTCGCTGCAGGGAACTGACCCAATGTGCACCATAAATTCACCCTACACATTAGTTCAGTTGTGGCATCCTTAATCAGATGAATGAGCCAGAAAACAACTTGCATTTATATTGTGTAGAAAGGAACTGCAGATGCTGATTTATACCGGAGATAGACACAAATTGCTGGAGCAACTCAGCGGGTCAGGCAGCATCTCGAGGGTAAAGGAACAGGTAAATTTGGGTCATAATCCTTCTTCTGACTGAAAGTCGGGTGGGGTGGGGGGGGGGAATTCATAAATCTGGGTCGGATGCTGACCCTTTCACATAGTAAAATGAACCAAGCCATTTCACAAAACCATAAATATGTGGTATGAAAGTAAATAAAAGGCTTACAGGGAGAAGGCTTTCCCTTTTAGTTAGTCAATGAGCTGAGTTTTGAAGAACGACTTTAATGGGGAAGAGTTATAGTGAGGTTGAGGGAAAGAATTCCTGAGCTCTAGATATGGCCTGAATCCAAACGGGTTTGCAATTAAAATCAGAGTGTCAAGGTTGGGGGCTGCAGAATGATGCAGAGTTTACCACATTCAATCTAGCACCTATGTTGAATTCATCAAACCCAGTAAGATAATTGAAGGGTGGAGAAACACCTCTTTTTTTGGATTCCTACACCGATTTCTATTTTGCCATGATTTCCTCAAGTAAATATTGGGCATGAGCTGATTTAATCAAAAAAAAGTTCAAATAAGGCTTACTGATGAGGGAGTATGCATTTGAGATTGGCACTCGAGTGTGCTCAAATCATATATCATTGTGAATCTAAGTTAAAAAAAAAGTATACAAAACTCTTTAAGAGTTGAAGATTTTTTGCTGTCAACTTAAAATCTTGTCTCCCGACTTCCCCCTACAGAGACATGCCTGCTCAGGAATTTGAAGTTGTCGATTCTCCATCACCGACCCAACATTTGTGGATCCTCAGCCTTTATTTTCTGGTCAACATTTACCTCCTTGGTCTTGCTGACATTGCAAGGTTGTTGTTCTGGCACCATTCAATCAGACGATCGATCGATCAATCTCATTCCTATACTCTGACTCATTACCCGTAACTCATCCAACAATGGAGGCGTCGTCAACAGATTTCAAGATGGAGGTGGAACTGTGCCCGGCTACACTGTCATGAGTATAAAGTGAGGGGAGCAGCGGGCTGAGCACACATCCTTGAGGTGCTCCAATGCTGATGGTTATGAATGAAGAGGTGCCAATTTGTTGCCAATTTGTTCTGATTGTGGTCTGTTGATGAGGAAGTCGAGGATCTAGTTGCAAAGGTCTGAAGGAGCGGTGGAGATCTTTCTGGTGCCTAGGCCAACACATATGATTCCTACACAACATTACAACGGGGTGGAAGATTGCAACTTTTACGTGGTCCGCCCTGTTTCAACTAATGCAATCAACTTGACGTGCACAAACGGAAGATCAAATAGAACAAGTTGCCCAACAACTTTAGGCTGTGGACGCCACACGAAAGAAGACAACATTACAACAATAGATGTTCTGGTCACTGTCATTGTCACTATGCTGTCCACAAAATGGACACCGTCTCATACAGTATTTGGTGACAATTACTACCTATCAAAAATTAGTTAACTGCCACCAAAGCATTTCCAAATCACTTGAAATGCACAATAATGGTGCAAGATTTTGTTTCAGTGCTGAGATCTTGAAGTTCTTGTTTGAATCATATAACAAAAGGAAGGATAAGATGAATTGAATAGTCTCCAAATGGGTCTTTGTAATCCATATAAAATAGCTCTGGCAACCAACAGCTCTGGCAGGCCATCAGTGTTCATATTTATTAAGAAGGGTGGAGTTCACCTAGATGTGTGATACAACAGATATGATGAGTGGGCACTGCCATCTTCCCATCATGGGGAGGTTGAACAATTGAGAAGAGGCTGATGGTATTGCGGTATGAGTTTGTTTCATGCACACGTACTGTATTGGACGAGTTGCGCTCCCAACCTGTTCATAGTTTGCTCACATTTCCACTATTTCACTCTCCATGTGCACTGCTGACATTCATAGCTCCCTAACCTTACAAAAAAGAGCAATATATTTGAGCGGCACAGCTGATGGAGCTGCTGCCTGGAGACCCGGCTTCACTCCTGACCCCTGGGTACTGTCTGTGTGAAGTTTACAGATGTGACCACATAGGCTTCCTTCGGATGCTCCGGTTTCCTCCCACATCTCAAAGGCGTGCAGGTGTGTAGGTTAATTGGCCACTGTCAATTGCCCCTGGCCTGTAGGAAGTGGATAAGAAAGTGGGATGACATAGAACTAGTGTGAACGGGTGATCGATGGTCGGTGTAGACTCGGTAGGCCAAAGGGCCTGTTCCCATGCTGTATCTCTAGACTAAATTGATTTTGTGGTGTGGTGTGGTGGAAGGTGAAGAAATAAAATGAAAACATGATCCCTGTGTGATTGAAGTCACACTTCAGAGTTAAGTTGTGCAATGTGGGCCAGATGGAGATAGCCAAGAGATATATAATGTGATGCTGCTTCTCTTGAGATGTTCTTCCAGGATAGTTTTACCAGTCTGCAGCAGGTAGCTTGCCTTTGATTTCAGTCACAGAGGTATCGCTTATATAAAAAAAGCAAGAAAAATGTATTCACCGTTATGGTGTCAAAAAAAAATGAGACCGCACGGAACCTTCCTAACGTCATCTCTAAACCTCCACTATGGAGGATAGGGAAAAGTTACTGGACCAACATAGAGAAGATTGGTGTACTGATCTAAGGATGCAGTTGAATCCCACTACAACAAGCGGAGGTCCTTTACATTTAATTAATCAAATACATCTGGATTTAGTGTCTAGTCATAATAAATCTACTGGATTGTTTGCTGAAACAAATGATGGTTCCCGACTGAAAAAAATCACCCATCCATTCCCTTCACAGATGCTACCTGAGCTGCTGAGTTCCTCTAGCACTTTGCATTTTTCCCTCAAGATTTTAGCATCTGCAGTTCCTTGTGTCTACATTTCCTTTAACATCTTTCGAGAAAGGAGACCTGCCCTCCTTTACAAGTCTCACTAAGTGCCTTTAGGTCCGGAAATGTGATTTACTTTGAACTAAATTTCAGTTTAATCTACACGAAATTGTCTGGCAAGCCACTCAATTCGAGGCCAATTAGTGGCGGAGACCCAGTGCTAGTGTGTTGCTGAGGTTCACATCTCTTGAACAATTGAACAGCGCAAATGTTTACAATCCCTCAGTGGCTCATGGCTTAACATCTTTTCCAGGGATATTAAGACAAACAATGAAGATGTGTAGGAAGGAATTGCAGATGCTGGTTTACACCGAAGATAGACGCAAAAAGCTGGAGTAACTCAGCGGATCAGGTATCATCTCTGGAGAAAAGGAATAGGTGACGTTTCAGGTCAAGAACCTTCTTTGGACTGAGAGTCAGGGGAGAGGGAAATGAGTGATATTGAAAGGTACGAAGAACAAATGAATGAAAGCTCTGATGTTCCCAGATGTTCAAACACATCTGCAGCTTGCTATTGTGGAAATGTTCCTGAAGGGAACAGCTCCACAAAACCATAATGGAATCAATTCCTTGTTTCTACAAGCTAGAATGCTACATACAGTTCTTGTTCCAACACTTTGTTTAAGAAGCAACTGCCGATGCTAGAAAATCGAAGGTAGACAAAAGTGCTGGAGAAACTCTATGGAGCGAAGGAAATAGGCAACGTTTCAGGCCGAAACCCTTCTTCAAACCCTTCTTCAAGGGTTTCGGCCCAAAACGTTGCCTATTTCCTTCGCTCCATAGATGCTGCTGCACCCGCTGAGTTTCTCCAGCACTTTTGTCTATCTTATTACAACACTACTGGAAGAATATTAATTCACTAGAGAGGGGTTAGAAGATCTACATGTTGCCAAATTGGAGAAAACAGGTTATGAGGAAAGAATGCATGGCTGAGATTGTTTCCTTTAGAACAAAGGAGAAGGACAGAGATTTAAATCATGTATATAAAACTGCGAGCCAAGACTGTCTGCAGAGGGAGATCCTATTTTCCATAAAAGTAAGGTAAAGAACTTTGAATAAATAGGGTTAGGGTGATTGGTAAACTGTGATGAGCTGAAAGGAAAATCTTTCATTTAAAGCAGCAAAGCTGGTCGAGGTACTGCCTCAAGCGCCAGAGACCCAGGTTCGATCCTGACCTAGGGCACTGCCAGTTGGCTTTCCTCCGGGTGCTCCGGTTTTCTCCCACATCCCAAAGACGTGCGGGTTTGTACGTTAGTTGGCCTCTGTAAATTCCCCCCTAGTGTGTAGGGTTAGGATAATAAAGTGGGATAACATTGATGAAGTGTCGACTGGTGATTGGTGGTCAGCATGGAATCAGTGGGCCAAAGGGCCTGTTCCCATGCTGTATCTTTCAATCTGGACTTCAGAGTAGGAGGTGCATGAAAGGTGGTGGAGATGGAAACCACATCACATTTAAAAACATCTATGCAAGGACTAGTGGTGATGTGGTATTCACCAAGAGCTACAAATGGAATTAGTCTAAATATATTAGTGGCTCTTTCTGTGCTATAAATTCCTTTGATCCTTAATCATTAACTGGCTGTTTGTAGTTTATGGGTTCTCGTTGTTTAAAAAGTAACAAATAAATTAACTGTCACGTTAAGGCATAATAGGAATCGTGTTTTTACTGAAGCCAAAGCAATCAGTGGTGTTTCCTTCATCATTGTTACTTTTTTGCTTATCTTTCATTCATTGTTCTTTATCTCTCTACATCGTCCTCTATATCCCTCGTTTCCATTTCCCCTGACTAGTCTGAAGAAGGGTCTCGACACGAAACGTCACCCATTCCTTCTCTCCGGAGATGCTGCGTGTCCCACTGAGTTACTCCAGCTTTTTGCGTCGATAATCAGTGGTGAATATGTTCTATCTCAACGGGGCACAGTGGTTAGGTTTTACGGTAAAGGATGAAAATACTGCCTCAGAGAAGTTCAAGTTCAAGTGAGTTTATTGTCATGTATCCCTGATAGGACAATGGAATTCTTGCTTTGCTTCAGCACACAGCACATAGTAGGTATTTACTACAAAACAGATCAGTGTGTCCATATACTATTATATAAATATATACACACGTGAATAAATAAACAGATGTATTCTGAAGACGCTTATAGACTCTTCTTTCCCGCACCTCAGTCAAGCGCCGCCTTCTTCGAGTTTTACCGGTGTATTTTAGCAATGAATGACAGCCCCGCAATCACACATAGACCCAGAGCTGGGTGATAGCATTTCCCCCATCCGTTTTCTACCCTGAGATACTGAGCCGAGCCGTGAAAACTGCACTCTTTGGGGAGGAAAGAATTCCACGAGTGTGGATTATATGGGACCACGGTTGTATAACAAACAACCGTCTTTATGACGATTCAGTCCTTACTCTTCTTAAAACGCACCCGCTTTCCTCCAGTGATCATATCAATGCATTGAATGCAAAAATCGATTAAAATAATGCACATTACCAAAGAGTGCCACACACCAGCAAAACCCCAAGAGCCAAACACTAAATGATTCGCATAAAAACACCGAGATTAATTGTTTTGCATTGCCCCCCAAACTCCCACAGATGGACCGGGGATAATATACCTCCCTGGTCCAGTAGATAAATCAGATAATGCACCTGAAATTACTGTCTGAAAGTGAGCAAGACAGTCCCCAGCCGGGAAAAAAAATCCTTTGCAATGAACTTGGTCGCATCGTTCTTAAATGTTCTTTTGGCTTTTAAGCTGCTACTTACGTTTTGGCGAAATTGACATATTCCGCAAGTGCTGAGACTTGAATTCCCACCGAGCGAATTTTGCAACATATACAGTGGATACAATTCGGGGCCCTCCTGAAACTGTCAGTGGGGCGTGCTCCATGCTGTCAACAAAGGACAGCCAAGAGGAGGCGCCTTTCAATTCCGATTGATTGCAGGGAAGACCAATCGTCGCAGTCAGTGCAATGATTGCCAGAAGGAGATGTGGTCCAATGATGGATGAAGCAGGCGGGCATTTGGTGGCTTTGAGAAAAACACACCCATTTGCCAAGTTTAAGTGTAGGAAGGAACTACAGATGCTGGTTTACACCCAAGATAGACACAAAAAGCCGGAGTAACTCAGTGGGACTGGCAGCATCTCAGGAGAGTAGGAATGGGAGATACTTCGTGTCAAGACCCTTCTTCTGACTATGTCACCCATTCCTTTTCTGTGTTTCTTCAGCATTTTTTGTCTACGCCTAGTTTAAATGTTGGCTGAATTAATCAGCTGATCAGCACCTCGCCCTCATAACCGTTCCCCAGCAAGACACTACAATCTCCAAATAGTTTCCGAACTATATAGACTTGGGGACATTATTTTTGACTGCGCTACTATTGTCTATTTGTTTGTCTTTTTTCAATATATTCTGAACTTTCTTTTTGGTTATTATCCATTTTAAGATATGTTTACATATCTGTTGTGCTGCTGCAAGTAAGAATTTTACTCTAATCTTTGTTACTGCACACTGGTTAGAGCTGATCCCTCACAGCACCAGACACACAAGGTCAGTCTTGAGCTTAGGCGCTGCCTGTATAGAGTTTGCCTGATCTCCCTGTGACCGGATCGGTGTCATAGAATCATTCAGCATACAAACAGGCCCTGTGGCCCAACATGGTCATGCCGCCCAAGGTAGCTTCATGAACTAGTCTCATTTGTCTGCATTTGGCCCATATCCCTCTGAATCTTTCCTATTGATGACCCTGTCCAAATGTCGTTTAGACATTGTTCCTGTCCCATCCTCTACCATTTCCTTTGGCAGCTCGTTCCACATATCTAGCACGGTGCTAGTCCCACATTACAAAGATGTGACCATTGTTAGTTTAGTTTAGGTTAGTTTAGAGATACAGCATGGAAACAGGATCTGCGGCAACCAGCGATCACCCGTACACTACTTACATGGTTAACATGGTTAGCAACCGGGAGATCCAGCAGGTCTTGATGGACCGAGTGCAAGTGTTCAGCAAAATTGCCGCTGAGTCTATGCTTTGTCTTGCCGATGCACAGAAGCCCGATGGGATGCAGTAGATGAGGTTAGAGGAGGTGCATGTTACATTAACTTAGGTTTAGGTTTGTTATTGTCACGTACAGAGGTACCTGTACTTTGAAAAGCATTGTTTTGCATACTGTCCAATACTGTCAGGTAATACTATACATAAATACAATCAAACCAAACTCAAGTACCAAAAGTAGAGCTAAGGGAAAGATACAGAGTGCAGACTTGTAACAGTGTGGACCTGACTTTGTGCTGCACTAGTATCTGTCCATATTATTTATGCTCAAGTCTCTGGAGTGGGAATTGAATCCACAAATTATTTTCCCAAAGGCAAGGATGTTACCCAAGGGACCACATTAACCCATTAAGCTGTTATTACCTGTGCTAAATAAAGAATTTTATGGAGAGAGTTAACTAATGGTACATCAAACTCTATCCATTCCTGCTTTCATGTTCAATACATTTTGGAATGGTCTAGTAAAGCCTGGTGGGTGTGGACTTAACTTCAAAGCCATTGCAAATTATTGAGATAGTCTTTAAAACAGCAGTGTTCTCATGGGACTCAGAAGCTACAGGCGCAGAAGTGGGTGAGCATTTTTTATAATCTGTCCTTTGCTGGCGTTCCTGCCTCAGGGCCAGAGAGCGCAGTCAGCAAGAAGTCACCTGCATTTATTCTCCTGGAATTACATGGAAATCATCAGTAAAGCCCAGCATCAAAGCTGACATTTGGCTCAAATGATTGAAGAGATTCAAACATTAATGACATGTTCTCATAGCCAAACCGAAATGTCTGCGCCTCTGGCAATTATTAACGTCAAACTTTCCTAGGAGTGTATGTTTACTGCATTGATCGCAATTCAGGTGGAAATATTCACCTGCTAGTGATACAGCAAGGCTCAGGGTCGCATTTCTAGTTCAGGTTTAAGTTTAATATTGTCACATGTGCCAAGGTACAGTGATAAGGTTTGTTTTGCTTATCCAAAAAGATCAGATATACCATACATAGATACAATCACTTCAAACTCAAGTACAATAGATAGAGCAAAGGTGAAAATACAGTGTGTAGTACTCAACATTGTAATGCATCAATTCCTTAGACAAAGTCCAATGACTGTAGGGTAGTGAATCGAACAGTACCCTAGATTATGGAGAGACTGTTCAGAGGTCTGATAATTAACAGGAAGAAGCTGGTCCTGAGTCCTGAAGCTGTTCCTGAGTATTTTACAGATTATGTTTGCATTTCTGAAATATTCTTACTCTTTAACGTCACGATATGTTAGGTTAAAATTAAAGAGATCCTTTAATAACTTTTTTATGTGAAGACACGAGGCTGCAGATGATGGAATCTTGAGCAAAAACACAAAGTGCTGGAGGAACTCGGTGGGTCAGACTGCATTCGTGGAGGGAATGGACAGACAACGTTTGAGGTCGGGACCCTTCTTCACACTGATGGAGGAGGGGAGAAAGATGGGAAAGGGAGGTGCAGGCTGGTAAGTGATTGGACACAGGGCTCCAATCTGCATGTAAAGTCGTTTGTGTTTGATAGCTTGTTTGTGAATATGAGAAGGAAGAAGGTACAATTTCCTTTACTTTCCTTGTATTTACTGATTAGTATGAGAATGAGTGTTATTTTTATCCATTACCCCATTGTTTCCAGTACAAAACCAAAATAGAAAATGCAGAAAATCTTCTGCAGCACAGGCAACATAAATAGTCAATATTTCAAGTTAATTACCTCAAAAAGATCTTTTCTGCTTTTATTTCAGATTCCCAACATCTCCAGAATCTAGTTTTTGACTTGGTCTCACTTCCACAGCTCTATGATCTTTGCTTAAGACCACCTGGCTGATGTTGGGAGATGACGGCCGGCAGTGGGCGCTGGCGGTCACCTGGGGATGAGGCGAGACAAGGCGCTGAGCCGCGGCTCTGACCTCCGGACACGCGGTGGCGCTGTGATCCCCCCCGCTCCGCTCCGCCCCGCCCCACCGGAGAGGGAGGGGCCCCGCCCACCACTGACGTACACACGTCGTGTCACGTTGAGGGCCGGCGTGGAGCGTCCTGACCAATGGGGAGCGGCGGGAGGCGGGGCCAACGTGCGGCCGGTGAAGGAGCGGCGGCGGCGACACGTGGTAGGTGAAGGGACCGGGACACGCGGCACGGACACGGACACGGGCACGGGCACGGACACGGGCACGGGCACGGGCACGGACACGGGCACGGGCACGGGCACGGACACGGGCACGGGCACGGACACGGGCACGGGCACGGACACGGGCACGGACACGGGCACGGGCACGGGCACGGGCACGGGCACGGGCACGGGGGCACACGGCACGGGCACGGACACGGGCACGGGCACGGGCACGGACACGGGCACGGGCACGGGCACGGACACGGCACACGGGCACGGACACGGACACGGGCACGGACACGGACACGGGCACGGACACGCGGGCACGGGCACGGACACGGACACGGGCACGGGCACGGGCACGGACACAGCCCCCCCCCCCCGTGACACAGGTGACACAGACCCCCCCCCCCGTGTGACACAGACCCCCCCCCCGTGACACAGACCCCCCCCCCCCCCCCGTGACACAGACGTGACACCCCCCCCCGTGACACAGACACACCCCCCCCCCCGTGACCCGGACCCCCCCCCCCCCCCACCCCCCGTGACACAGACCCCCCCCCCCCCCCCCCCCCCCATGACACAGACAGACCCCCCCCCATGACACAGACCCCCCCCCCCCCCCCCCAGACACAGACCCCCCCCCTCATGACACAGACCCCCCCCCCATGACACAGACCCCCCCCCCCCCGTGACACAGACCCCCCCCCCCCACAGTGACACAGACCCCCCCCCACCCCCCCCCCCGACACAGACCCCCCCACACACTTCAGACCCCCCCCCCCCCCCCCCACCCCCCCCCCCAGACCCCCCCCCCCCATGACACAGACCCCCCCCCCCGTGACACCCCCCCCCCCGTGACACAGACCCCCCCCCCCCCCCGTGACACAGACCCCCCCCTCGTGACACAGACCCCCCCCTCGTGACACAGACCCCCCCCCCCCCGTGACCGTTCCCCGTGACACAGACCCCCCCCGTGACACAGACCCCCCCCCTGACATGACACAGACCCCCCCCCCCGTTGACCCCCCCCCCCCGTGACACAGACCCCCCCCCCCCCCCCGTCACAGACCCCCCCCCCCCGTGACACAGACCCCCCCCGTGACACAGACCCCCCCACAACCCCCTCGTGACATGACCCCCTGACACTGACCCCCCCCCCCCCTGTGACACAGACCCCCCCCCCGTGACACAGACCCCCCCCCCCCCCCCCCCCCCCCACAGACACCCCCCCCCCCCCGTGACACAGACCCCCCCCCCGTGACACAGACCCCCCCCGTGACACCCCCCCCCCCGTGACACAGACACGTCACCCCCCCCCCCGTGACACAGACCCCCCCCCCGTGACACACCCCCCCCCGTGACACAGACCCCCCCCCGTGGACACAGACCCCCCCCTCGTGACACAGACCCCCCCCCCCGTGACACAGACCCCCCCCCCCCGTGACACAGACCACCCCCCCACCCCCCCCCCCCCGTGACACAGACCCCCCCCCCGTGACACAGACCCCCCCCCTCGTGACACAGACCCCCCCGTGACACAGACCCCCCCCCCTCCCCGTGACACAGACCCCCCCCTCGTGACACAGACCTCCCCGTGACACGTGACACAGACCCCCCCGTGACACAGACCCCCCCCCTCGTGACACACCCCCCCCCCCTCGTGACACAGACCCCCCCCTCGTGACACAGACCCCCCCCTCGTGACCAGACCCCCCCCCCTCGTGACACACGTACACAGACCCCCCCCCCCGTGACACATGACAGACCCCCCCCCGTGACACAACAACCCCCCCGTGACCGTACACCCCCCCCCCCGTGACACGTACACAGTGACACCACCCCCCCCGTGACACAGACACCCCCCCGTGACACCCCCGTGACACACCCCCGTGACACAGACCCCCCCCCCGTGACACACACACACATACCCCCCGTCACACGGACACCACAACATCCCCCCGCTCACTCACGCTGTGTATTCCAGATTTCAACCTCCATCTGTGTGGTAACATTCTTCACATTCCCCCTAAAATAAATCTTTTCTCTTACCACAGACCTGGAGCTCGAGTTTTGGAAACTTTTATTATGTGGAAATGTTTCTTGTTTCTATAACCCTCATATATTCCTCTATCCCAAACTTTTCTCTATTATAAGTTCTGTTCTCGACACACAATAGACAATAGGTGCAGGAGTAGGCCATTCGGCCCTTCGAGCCAGCACCGCCATTCAATGTGATCATGGCTGATCATCTACAATCAGTACCCCGCTCCTGCCTTCTCCCCGTATCCCCTGACTACGCTGTTTTTAAGAGCCCTATCCAGCTCTCTCTTGAAAGTATCCAGAGAACCGGCCTTCACTGCCCCCGGATTTAGGTTGGAACCCTTCTTCAGACTGCATTGTACACTATTTTTTAACTGGCATCACAGCGTGGGTTTGATCCTGACCTTGTGTTTGTAGGTGGCGTTTGCACTTTCTCCCTGTGACCACATGAGTTTCCTTACGGGTACCGTTTCCTCCCACATCCCAAAGACATGTGGATCTGTAGCTTAAATGGTTGCTGTAAATTGCCCCTAGTGTGTAGAAAGTGACATAACAAAGAACTGGTGGGAACGGGGAATCGATGCGCACTCAGTGGGCCGAAGGCCCAGTTTCCATAGTATGTCTCTAAACTCTTGAATTAAAGGACCTTTCTTTGTCTATCTAGGTTCCACAGCCGTAACCAGACCATTGAGTGGTGGTGGTGTGAGGAAAGGATGCCGGGTGTACCTGAAGCAGACAATCTCACTGTGTCAGTGCCTGAAGGTTCGGCCTCCAGGTGGCTGCTCCATGGTATCTCCTGCACAGCGAGGTCCCTCCATCAGAGCCCGGAGTGCCGAAACGCCAGGCGCAAGAAGAAACTCTGCCGGCGGTACCAACGGTTTTTGGAAAGGAAGGCATTCCTGGAAAGAAGGGGGCTACTGAAACGACGTCGGGTGAGGGAGAAGATCGGGCCGGATGGCAGCTCCCCCCCGCAGAGCACTGAGCTCCCGAGTGGTGCCAACGTGAATAGTAATTGCTGTGCCTCGTCTGGTGCCTGGCAAACCATGCCCAAAAGTGAGCAAACCAAACCCAGCAAGAGAGGACTCCTGGTACGCGGGGTGATCCCGCTCGCTCGGGCGAGTCTCGGCGGGCCGCCGGGCAACGTGGCTGCCCGCAGTGCGAAGCTGGGGGGCTTCTGCTGCAGCGCCGCTAAGTGCGTGGCCATCGACTGTGAGATGGTGGGTACCGGCCCTCACGGGGGGCTGGGGGAACTAGCCAGGTGCAGCATCGTCAGCTATCAGGGCCACGTCATCTACGATAAGTACGTGAAGCCGGAAGGTGACATCACCGACTACCGGACACGGTGGAGCGGCATCCGCGAGCAACATATGGTCACTGCAACAGAGTTTAATGTTGCACAGACGGAGGTGAGTGTGCAAGCAGCATCTCTGGAGAGTGTAGCGAGGAACTACAGATGTCGTTTACACTGAAGATAGACATAAAAAGCTGGAGTAACTGAATAGGTCAGGCAGCAAATTTGGGGAACATGCACAGGTGATGTTTTGGGTCGGGACCCTTCTTCGGACCTGAAATATCGCCTATACATGTGCTACAGAGATGCTGCCTGATCTGCTGAGTTACTCCAGCACTCTGTATATTTTTTTGTAACCCAGCATCTGTAGTTTATTATGTTTGTAGAGACATACAGCACAGTACACAAGCACAATCCTTGACACTAGGGACAATTTATAATCCTTACCAAAGCCAATTAACCTACAAAACTGCAAGTCTTTGGATAGTGGGAGGAAACCAAAGCACCCGGGGAAAACCCACACGGTCGTGGGAAGAACGTACAAACTCCATACTAACAGCACTCGTAGTCAGGATCGAACCAAGATCTCCAGATCTTTAAAGCAGCAACTCTACTGCTGCGCCACCGTGCCACCCCATAAGTTCAAGTTCAAGTCAAGTTCAAGTTAGTTTATTGTCATGTGTCCCTGATAGGACAATGAAATTCTTGCTTTGCTTCAGCACAACAGAACATAGTAGGTATTTACTACTGAAGGAGTAAACTATTAGGAGTAAACTACTACCTACTACTGGGAGCTGCAACCGCAAAGGCGCGGTTGCCCCTGAGCTTATGCTTAGAGGTTCATTATTTCCATATTTCTCCATGCCCTACTATCCATGTGCCTATCTACAGCAGTCAGTCCCTCCCTCCATGGATTTAACAACTATGTGATTTTCATCTTATACCTAAACCTAGCCCTGTTTCTGACCCCTGCCCACAATCCTGGCCCTAGCACTTACTGCCAAATTGGTCCACTTTTCTGATCCCCAGTATTCGACAAGCCCGACCTCTCGAATACACAAACTCCAGGGTGGCAAGTTAGCAGATAATGAGGACTTATGTGCATTTCTGTCATATTATGCAGCAATCAAGCATCTGGGAAGCAATGCCATGCAAACACACCAGCATGGAAATAATCTTCCTTGTTGGAATATGGTTGAGATGAAGCGGCTGGCATTCAATGCCTATCCCGCAGTTTTCACGGAAATAGTGATGAACCTTCTCTGGACACTGCCTGGGACAATTGTACCAGATGGGACAACGGTTAAACTGGTTATATATAGGTGGGCACCTTGAACTTGATCTGCAGATGAAGCTCAGCTGATATGTAGGAAGTTCCAGGATTAGTCCCAGTATTGATGTAGGAACAGCAGAGGTGAGTTTGAGTTGAGGTAGTTTTTTGTCATGTGTACCAAGGTACAGTGAAAAGCTCCTGTTGCTTGCTAATCAGCCAGCGGAAAGACAATGCATTTTGACAATCAAGCCATCCACGGTGTACAGAGAATAACGTGAAAAGGGAATAACGTTTAGTGCAAGAAACAGCCATTAAAGTCCGATCAAAGATAGTCTGAGAGTCTCCATTAAGGTAGATAGTAGCTCAGGACAGCTCGCTAGTTGTTCGTAGGATGGTTCAGTTGCCTGATAAAAGCTGGGAAGAATCTGTCCATGAATCTGGAGGAGTGCGTTTTCACACTTCTATACATTTTGCCTGATAGGAGAGGGGGGAAGAGGGAGTGGCCGGGTTGCGACTTGTCTTTGATTATGCTGGTGGCTTTGCTGAGGCAGCATGCATGATGTTGGACAGGGAAGATAAATCAGAGTGAAAATTGACTGCGGTGGTTACATTTCAAATTTCTGTTTTTACGCAGATCATAAAGATCCTTGAAGGTAAAGTTGTGGTCGGCCACGCGTTGCACAATGACTTTAAAGTTCTGAAGTATTCTCATCCGAGATCTCTCACGAGAGATACGAGTAAGATGCCATTCCTGAAGAAGGTGGCAGGTTTTCCATTAAGAGAGTCTGTGTCCCTGAAGAATCTCGCAAAGCAGCTTCTGCGCCAATCCATACAGGTGAGTGGCAGATTGATGGCTTATTGCAAGGGAGAGGTCATGGTAAGGCTGCTTTCATTCAGCTGGCCAGCTGAGGGCAGCAGTACTGGCTGATACGATACGATCAAACTTTATTTATCCCAGGAGGCAAATTGGTCTGCCAAAGTCATAAAACACACCAAGATACATGAACAAATGGAAAGTCCAGGATTGGGGATATGCAAAGATTGGGGAGGGGGGAAGTCTGTGTCAGTCTACCCCACGACAGAAGGGGGAGGAGTTGTACAGTTTGATAGCCAGAGGGAAAAAGGACCTGTGGCGTTCTGTACTGCATCATGGTGGAACCCAGTCTGTTGCTGATGGTGCTCCTCAGGTTGACCAGTGTGTCATGGAGGGGGCGAGCTGTATTGTCCATGATTCTCTGCAGTTTGAGGAGCATCCTCCCCTCTAAGACCACCTCCCGTGAATCCAACTCCACTTCCAGGTCGGAGCCAGCCTTCCTGATGAGTTTGTTGATTCTGTTGGCATCCGCGGTCCCCGCCCTGCTGCCCCAGCACACGGCAGCGAAGAAGGTTTGAATTATGGTTTACTACGTCCAACAGAGGATGCCCTTCAATCAGAAAACCAGTGCCATGCCTGGTAGTTTGCCTGCAGTGTATGGGAGATCATTCTAAGCCTCCCGTGACTTATAAAATTATAGTTACACTGGAATTTCAATCTCTTGGGTATGTGCACTTTGTAGACACTGTCAATTAAAGTTCTAGGGGGGACAAAAACAGCCACTTATTTTACTCCCAAAACAACCACTTAGCTTTCAGCCCAACCTGATTGACAATAAACCACCTTATAGCGACAGACACTTGGGTTCGATCCTGACTACTGTCTGTACGAAGTCTATGTTCTCTCCATGACCGCGTAGTTTTGCTCTGGATACTCCCGTTTCCTCCCACACTCCAAAGACGTACGTGTTTGTAGGTTAATTGGCTTTGGTAAAAATAGTTAAATTGTCCCTAGTGTTTAGGATAGTGCGAGTGTACAAGGATCGTTGTTCGACATGAACTCAGTGGACCCGGAGGCTTGTTTCCACACGGTTTCCCTCAGGTCTTGGGTGTGCACATTTTGCAGACACTATCAATAAAGTTCTAGGGGGAGGAAATGGCCACATGTTAGTCATAGAGTTGTACATTGTGGAAAGAGACTCTTCAGCCCATCCTGACCATAAACTACCCATCTATATGCATCTTATTCACAAGCATTTGGTTCATAGCCTGCTATTCCCTGGCAGTTCACGTTCTTGACTAGATGCCATTTAAATGTGTGTTGCTACCTTCACCCTCCTCATCAGTGCATTCCATCCTCCCTCAGGACAAAAAAAAAATGTGCATATTTTCTAAACTTCCTACTCCTTGCCATGTCTCCTGCCTATGCCCTCTGGCTATGGATCCTTTTGCAATGGGGAAATGTTTACGAATGGCCTCCACATCTAAGCCTCCCATAATTTTGTTCACCTCCATCAATTCCCCCCCAATCGGCTGCCACTGTTCCAAGAAAAAACTGTGGGAGGAAACAAAAAAAAAAACTCACAAGGTCACAGGGATATTTTCTAAGACAACTCCCACTTCGGGATTGAACATGTCTCCTGCGCTGTAAGGCCAACTCTGGCTGCACCACTGCGATCCCAACGTTTTTTCGCATCAGCTGTTGGCGAAGAACCAACTTACGAATGGCATCATTTCTGCACATGGCTAACAGCCACCAACATAAAGCTTATTCACTCTCCATGCATGTGACAGTAAACCAATCGGTTGATGCTGCCACTGAGTTCCAAGATTGTATAAAAATGTGGCACAGCCTCTGCAAAACCAGGAGCAGCTGCCCCTCTGACAGAAAACTCATAATGCAGGTTGACAGGGGTTAGGATGAACCATTTGGTTGCATCAGAATCGCTGGTACAGAGCAACTCCCAGAATTGACCAAGAAGTCTGTCACTGAAAGCACCGGGTCCTATTTATGCGTTGTTAGTCTTCATCAAAGCAGCACTCTCGAGAGAGAGAGGGGTTTGCATTTGTATCGAACTGCGTTTCCTTGAGTTGTTACATATTTTGAAGCCATTAGCTCGTTGTTACGAAGAACCAACAACGTGCCGTAGCCAGTTCCCACATTGGTTCAAGCATCATTTCTGCAGGCGTTGGTCTAAACACTCCTACATTATGAAGGACCAGATGCTGGAAAGATCAAAGGTAGATAAAATGCTGGAGAAACTCAGCGGGTGAGGCAGCATCTATGGAGCGAAGGACCTATTTCTTCGCTCCATAGATGCTGCCTCACCCGCTGAGTTTCTCCAGCATTTTTTATCTACCTACACTCTGAAATGGTGCTGTGGGATCTTTTTATTCACCTGAGAGGATTAATAATTCTGCAGTGGGCAGCAGCTGAATAGTTTGGCGGTGGGGAAGCGCAATGGTCTGGGAAGACATTATACCTTCCCCCTCCCTGATTTGCTCTTGTTCCCTCCTGCGACAGGTTGGCAGTGACGGCCACTGCTCGGTTGAGGACGCCTGCACCGCCATGCAGCTGTACCGACTGGTGGAGGTTGAGTGGGAGCAGCGACTGCACAGTGAGTTATCGACGGCACACGATCATACGACGGCTGACACAGCCACTGAAGTCAGTCACTACATGGATGACCAGTACTGGCCTGCTGAACTAAATGACTGGGGAACGTTATCCTCAGGATGAAGACTCGCCAGCGGAGATGAACATTTATGGTGCTGACGAACTATATCAATTCAAATTCAAATTCACTTGCCTGTTGGAGTAGGAGATTAGTTTTTCTCTCTGATTCACCTGTTCTCAGTCCTTCCTCCTGCCCAGCAAATTGGTGCTTAATCCCTCTCGCCAGTAGAATTTACCTGTAAGGATGCAGGGGTTCAGGGTTAATGTTGAGGGACTATCTCGGTCTAAGTTGAACAGAGAGTCCCCCTCTACTACAACTTGCTATACCACCACAACATTTAGCCTGCCACTAAGGTGTCCAGAATGAGTTACGAGGAATGCTGTTTTGTACACTGGATTCATTGTGAGGCCTGGATGAAAATTCCCCCCCAATGCAATCACAATGCAGCGGACCCTGAGCTTGGGTGGAAAATTATGCCAGAGTCGTTTTTTAATGTGGCGGGTAAACGTTGCTGGTGTTGTTCTGTGTTAGTGGCTGAGGCAAATAGACAGTATACAGGGGAGCCAGATTTATACTTTTGTACTTCCTCTTGCAATGTTTATCTTCAACATTTCTGCACCCAACCCCCACCTGTGGTACTGGTCCACTGATGCCAAATGTCCCCATTCCCAAATGCTGGCTGTGACCCTGGAGAGCATCGGGCTGTGCAGCCCAGGGTTTGCTCCTCTGTGTCCTCATTCCAGCTCGCTGTCTGGTTCTGAGACATTGAGTTTGATGTTTAAACTAGCATCACCCTCGACGGCTTAAAAGCAAAGATGCAAACTTGCAATGAGTTATAACTCTCGTGGTCTGTGTTACTCTACTAACCGAATGATGCAGCCTTGTTATTCTTCTCATGGCCCGTCTTGCAAATGGGTGCTAGAGAGTAGAATGTGAGTTTCTCATCTCCCCTCTTCCTTTGTTCACTGTAGTTTAAAGATGGAAGCAGACCCTTCGGCCCAATAAGTCCGTGCTGACCATTGATCACCCGTTCACACTAGTTCTATGTTATCCCACTTTCTCATCCACTCGTTCCATGTTAGGGACAATTTACAGAGTGCAATTAACCTACAAACCTTTGGGATGTGGGAGGAAACCGGAGCACCCATAGGAAACGCATAAGGTCACAGCGAACGTGCAGACTCTGCACAGAGAGCACCTGGGGTCAGGATCGAACCCTCGCCTCTGGCACTATGAGGCAGCAGATGCGCCACTGTGCCTGCCTTTGGGGCAACGTGGACCCACAAGAGCAAGAAATATATTACCATGATAGACTGTCGATAGAGAAGTTGGAATAACAAGCAATGGGGAACGCCAGCGGGGAGTTCATGGGCTAAGCAGCCATTAATACGAATGCTTATCTCAATTTTATAATTCTTTCCACATCCCCATCTGCTCTCCCCAAATAATCCCACTCATCTGCACTTGCCTTCGATCTACTGGCTTCTCGCCAGCAGCACAGTGACACAGCTAGCAGAGCTGCTTCCTCATAGCTACAATGGCCCAGATTTATAGAGTCATGCAGGCCCTTTGGCCCAACTTGGCCACAACGGCCAACATGTCCCACCTGCCTGCGCTTGGCCCATATCCCTCTAAACCTGTCCTATCCATGTACCTGTCAAAATGTGCTAACCTCTGGTGCAGTCTGTGTGGAGTTTGCTTGTTCTTCTGAGTGTGGATATCCCCCACATCCTAAAGATGGTGGTGAGAAGCCGGTAGATCAATTGGCAGGTGAGTGGCCACATTTGGGATGAGTTGATGGGAATGTGGAGAGAATTAAAAATTGAGATAAGTGTTCGTGCTAATGGCTGCTTGCTGGTCGACGAGGGCTAAAGGGCCTGTTTCCATGCCGAATCCCTTGTGACTCTTGGTCCCTGTGACGTCATCGGTGGGCCGAGGGTTTGTGGTATCAATCCCCCATTGATGACGTCACGTGAGGGAGGAGTTCTATTCAAAATGTCTGCTTCATGCATGTCTCTAACCTGCAGAATCACAAGTAACGGCAAAATCTGGCGAAAACAGAAGTAAGTTAACCGGCCCACTCCACTTGTGTCAAATGTTAATTTGTTTCAAGAATAGTTGAGGAATTGCATTCTGTTGCTCATGGTTCGGGAACGGAGGATAGGACTTCACCTGCTCTCTGTGTTACAACTCTAAATCCACCTTACCACGGTCAAACAGTCATGTTTTGCCCCCCAGGAAGCAGCAGATTAACCCATTGATGCCCACTGCGGGTTTCTTGTTTCTTATTTATCTCAATTGTCTTTTGAACGGGTGTGCCTTCAACAATCATCCATGCTAATGGTTTCTGTGTTGTTACCTTGTGCGTGTATATCTGTGGTGTACCAAAGATTACAAGGTCAGGTGATCGCACTGCTGTTCCACTCGAGAAATTGTACTCCAGTGAGAATCCTAGCAAGCTATCGATCTCAGACTCTGCTGAGCCCTCAGATTAACACATGAGGCCATGTCAATTTTCAAAGGAAAAGCACTTGCATTCTCTCCAATACCCTGATCAATATTCATCCCTCAACCACATTTCTGAACCGATTTGATTATTCTCATTTGGTTCGTTGGAGCAGGGCCGATGCTTCCTTTGAATGTAGAATTATTTGGCCCCATCATCACATTTGGAAATAGTCTATCCAAGTTCTCCGTGACCATCCCAGTCCGCTGTTTATTTTCGAGTTGTTAAGTCCATGAGATCAATTACAGCGGTGTTTACTTTCTCTAAGGTACACAAACAAATGCTGGAGAAACTAAGCGGGTGCAGCAGCGGAGCGAAGGAAATAGGCAACGTTTTGGCCCGAAACGTTGCCTATTTCCTTCGCTCCATAGATGCTGCTGCACCCACTGAGTTTCTCCAGCATTTTTGTGTACCTTCGATTTTCCAGCATCTGCAGTTCCTTCTTAAACACATTAATTTACTTTCTCTACCCAGTTCCTCGAGTGAATTGCAGGTTGACAAAGCCAGTGGAACTGGTTTAGAACAAAGGGCGTTAGTGATTGAGATCAAACAAACTCTCGGAATGGGTTCACAGAGACACAAGAAACTGCAGATGCTGGAATCCTGAGCAAAACGCAAAGTACTGGGGTAACCCAGCGGGTCAGGCAGCATCTTTGGAGGGAATGGATAGGTGATGTTTGGGCTGGGACTTTTCTTGAGACTGGTTTATGAGTGGGTTTAATCACCATATCCAATGACATTTGGGTAATACGGTTTGAAGTCTGAAGAAGGGTCTTGATCCAAAACGTCACATATCCATGTTATCCAGGGGAGCTGCATCACCTACTGAGTCCTCCAGCACTTTGTGTCTTTTTTTTGGTTAATACTGTGTTTGGCCTTGCATATTTTAATGGTCACAAATCTTCCCTCGGGTTGTGCCCTGTTTATACCCAGTGCTGTACAAATTCACTCGTCTCAATGACACACTTCTGAATCAGCCTACCTGGAAGGTGTCAAAATTCAAACCATCTCTCTATTGCAAACTAGGAACATCACCCTTGGTTGTAGATAATGATCATCGGCAGTGTTTCTGCTCCTACTATCTTCTGGCTTTGGTCCTCAATCCATCCGTAGCTGAAGGTGGGCTCACAGAGAGCTGTGATTATTTCTCCTCTTGAATGTTCTCTCACAGTTTGCATCCTTTGAATCCACTGGTGCCTTCTGAAGGGGAGGTGATTCGTATTTGAGGACACCTTTGCAAACGGTTGAAATTGCTTTCCCCAAATTGAAAATGAAATGTATACCACGATGAAGGCAGTTACTGCTAATAGTATCACATAGGAGCAGATTCAGGCCATTCATACCATTGAGTCTGCTCTGCCCTTTGATCATGGCTGATCAAATCTATAGAGGGAATCAATTTTCCCTCTCAGCCCCATTCTCCCCACAATCTGTGACACCCTTACTAATATTCAACCCAATTGTCTTTCTGAAGCTTTGATCATTCTTAGTTAGAAGGGAATTCCAGACCAGTTTGTTATTGTCCACTATATTCACTGCTCTGTCATATTTTCCATTTATTTAAGACATCAAATTGGTTTTAATGATTTTTTTGGATACATTTCTCGTATGGCTCTGTGGCAATAAATTATTTTCAAAAGATTTGCTTTCTTGTGTTAAGTGGTATCTTTGCCTGAGGTCAATGTCACCAGGCTCCGTGTCTCCATTGGTACTTTGGAGGGAGCTCACAGCTCAAATTGCCATCACTGAAGAGAGTGCGAGGCGATGGCCTTCAGTGCTCTTGGTGCTACTGCTCACCTTGGGAACGACAATGTGTGTGAACTGATGTGAGGGGATAATGGAACCGGTGGATGTTAGATTTAAATCTACAAGTCGCACAAATCAATTTCTGCTAGGCGAGTACAGCAAAACTCCAAGAATTCAGCATTCGATTGTTCGGGAATCCTGATAGCCCAGCGTTTGGCTTCATCATTAGTCCATAACGTGAGCCTATGGTGCAGAGTATAATCGAGATTTCGGCCAGGGTCAGTGTCTGAAATCGGGGCAGGGTGTGTGTGAGCCATGGTTGGGGGCTCCTCAACAGGGAACAGCGGCCAGAATATGATTATGGGATCCAGAGTGTTTGTATTTTTCTTGTTCCTTTAAACTCGTGATTCACTGGGGCAAGGGGTGGGGTGGGGATGTGCAGCATTAAAAGAAAAAGTGAAGTGAAACTACTTGGGTATTTATAGAAATACCATCGGAAAACCTGTTGGCTGGCTATATCCCAAGGCCATTGGTTATCGGAGTTTTATGGTTAATGGTTCCTGTGTAGTACTTGGTGTTGAAATAATTTGCAATGTAAATTAAACTGGACAGGGAACAAGATGGGATGTGATGCAAATAAATTGTAGGATACTGAGAGATGTAGAGAGGCTGAATGCATGATGTAGAGAAGGTTGGAATGCATGGATATGGATCCCTGAGGGTAGCAGGTTGACAACAGGTGGTTCAGAAGATGCAGGGGATATTTCCTTCCACAAAATAAGGTGTTCATAATGTTCCTTTGCATACACTGAGATTGTGAGAAGTGCATTAGCAATGCGAATCAATTAGACCTAAACATCCCAGGATCGGAATGCGTTGCATGTCCCAATATTTCAAAATAGATTATCTACTTTCCATAGCCCTTCCGTGGTGGCATACAGTACGGAGCAGTCCCTTTAGCCCAACTTGCTGACCAAGATGCCTCATCTAGGCTCGTCCTACATAGCCACGTTCGGTCCATATCCCTCCAAACCTTCCCTATCCATATACGTTTCTAAGTTGGTATACATCTATCTTCTCTGGCAACTTGTTCCATATACCCACTGACCTCTGTGTGAAAAAGTTGCCCTCATATTTTTTCATCTTTTCCCTCTCACCTTTAACCAATGTCCTGGTTGTTGATTCCCCTGCTCTGGGTAAAAGACTGTGCATTCACTCCATATACACCCCTCATGATTTTATGTACCTTATCCACTGGTAGACGGCATCAACCACACTGCGTGGAACATGTAATCACTCTGCTCAATGATCCCCTTCAGTAAAACAGTCTACGATATAGTGCAGAGTGGAGACGCATCCACTTCCAATATCAGCTTAATTGTGTTAACTGTGTCACTAAATTTGTCATCCTACATTTGGAAACTTGGGGCAAGATCCTGCAGGATTGTTAAACATCAGTGATCTTTTCATCAAAGACATTGAATTGAGGCAAGATGAGAATCATGTTTAAGATTCTATGCCCATCAGCAAATGTTTGGTGCCTTATTCTGTCCAGTAAAAATCATTTTTAAAATGTGTATATAAAGCAGAGATTCTCAGCACATGGAAAGAAACTCTTCAACCACTTGAGATTTTGATTTTATATTGCGAAGGAGGTAATTTGACCATTCCAGTTTCGTAGCTGATCAGCTCATTTATTTATCTTTGCTGCTTATCCATTGGGACTCCCATTTATTAATCAGCCTTATCTGTGGTCTTAGCATCTGCAATCTCGAGGAATGTACTTTTTTTTAAAACATGCTGTCAGATTTCACTCTTGAATAATAGATTTAATTTTATTAAATTTGTCTCCTTGCTTTCGGATTATCAGTGTAAATCTCTTCTCTCTCTCTCCCTCTGCCTCTCCACCACATTAAATGCTTTCAATATCTCACTTGCTCCCCTCTCAATTATTAACTAATGTACTATCAAGGAAGCAAGGAAGAGATAAGACTTTTTTTACCTTCCAATATACAATAGGTGCAGGAGTAGGCCATTCGGCCCTTTGAGCCAGCACCGCCATTCAATGTGATCATGGCTGATCATCCCCAATCAGTACCCCGTTCCTGCCTTCTCCCCATATCCCCTGACTCCGCAATTTTTTTAATTTTCCATCACAGTGCGAAGATTTTTTGGATGAAAGTCACTGTGATGGATTTTTGTGTTAAATTGTGTTTAATCGTGTGTTTTGTTGCTTTTTTTACTGTTATGACTGCACGGCAACGAAATTTCGTTCAAACTTGTTTTTGAATGACAAATAAAGAAATTCAATTCAATCCAGGGATCTCCACCCCCTGAATTCTCTCCATCATTGCCCAATATCTAATTGTTAATTGGCAAGGACATGGTGGTTTGAAGAAGGAAGGAACTACAGATGCCGGAATGCTGATGCAAAGTCCAAGGGGAATTCAGCCGGTCAGACTGCATCTGTGGACGGAATGGACAACAACATTTTGGGTCATGAAGAAGGCTTTCGTTTAGTTGAGAGACACAGTGCAGAAACAGGCCCTTCGTGTCCGTGCCGACCAGCGACCCCTGTACACCAGCACTATCCTACACACTAGGAACAATTTTACCAAAGCCAATTAACCTACAAATCTGTACGTCTTCAGAATGTGGGAGGAAACGGGAGCACCCGGAGAAAACCCACGTGGTCACGGGGAGAACATACAAACTCCTTACAGACAGCGACCATAGTCGGGATTGAACCCCAGGTCTCTGGCGCTGTAAGGCAGCAACTTGACCGCTGCACCACCCTGCTGCCCATCCTGACCTGAAACGTCACCTACTCACTTCCTCCACAAATACAGCCTGACCTGCTGAGCAAACTACTCTAGCTCTTTGTGTTTTACTCAGTACATGGAAGTCTAGTACATGGCCAAAAGTGAGAAAGTAACTTGTGGTTAATAGTTAAAATCTCAAACTGACAAACTTAAAATTGATTTGAGTACATCTTGTGAAATATCAATGTATGACAAAGGAGACTAGAACTGTGCACAATAGACACAGCGCTGGAGTAACTCAGCGGGGCAGTCAGCATCTCTGGAGAACATGGATAGGTGACCCCAGAGCTGTTCTTGTGCTGCATTATTTATTGGAGCTACATTATCATTGGCACTTTCACTGGACGGGAGGAGATCGATTTGTTGATTGGACTGGAATTTTAAGATAAGATGGTAGCTTTCATTTCCTTTCTCTGGCTTCACAATTCACAACGCTTCAATCCATTCTCACACCACCTGCTTTCATCTTTAGCCTTAGCTCCAACTATCTGCCAAACGATGGTGGTCAGTGCCATCATCTTCACTGTCGTGCACTGGGGTAGCAGGGCGGAGGCAGCAGACGCCAACAGATTTAACAAGCTCATCAGGAAGGCTGGCTCTGTCCTGGGGGTGGAGTTGGATTCACTGGAGGTGGTCTTGGAGGGGAGGATGCTCCTCAAACTGCGGAGCTTCGACAATACAGTTCACCCCCCTCCATGACTAACTGGTCAACCTGAGAAGCACATTCAGGAATAGACTGATTCCACCAAGAATCAGCACAGAGGTGCTTTTTCCCTGTGACCATCAAACTGTACAACTCCTCCCCCTTCTGTCGTGGGATAGACTGACTCCCTAGTCTCTTTACCTGTCTCTTTACCTCCCTCCTCGACTACATCCAAGGACCCAAACAGTCTTTCCAGGTGAGGCAGAGGTTCACTTCCACCTCCTCCAACCTCATCTACTGTATCCGCTGTTCCAGGTGTCAACTTCTCTACATCGGCGAGACCAAGCGCAGGCTCGGCGATCATTTCGTTGAACATCTCTGCTCAGTCCGTGTTAACTTACCTGATCTAACGGTTGCTCAGCACTTTAACTCCCCTCCCATTCCCAATCTGACCTTTCTGTTCTGGGCCTGCTCCATTGTCAGAGTGTGGCCCAGTGCAAATTGGAGGAACAGCACCTCATATTTCACTTGGGTAGTTTACATCCCAGCGGTATGGACATTGACTTCGCTAACTTCAAATAGCCCTTGCTTTCCCTCTCTCTCCATCCCCTCCCCCTTCCCAGTTCTCCTACCAGTCTAAAGGGCATGTCCCACTTGGCCGTCATTTGCGCCTCATTTACGCATCATATGTAAAATAGGTCGACGCATCGTGATGCGCGATGTCGCGAGCAAATCACGCGCAGCACAGCCGTCTGGTGCGCGTGACATCATTAGAATACCTTGCGGCGCACAGCAGGACATTGACCCAAGGACGTAAGGACGTAGACGCACAGTGCCGTGACCATGCCGCACCACAACATACACGTGAGACATCGGGACACCAGCGTACGACGCCAATGCATCAGCGTGCGTACCCAATGCGTCAGCGTGCGTACGCAATACGTCACGCAGGTGACGCGCGAGGATTTTGTTCTTGTACTAAATCTTGGAGCGCCGCGCGATACCACGCGCCACCGCATACGATTCCACGCCTCACCATGTGCAATGCATGCGCACCCCACGCGTGAAACGACCTAATTTACATGTAACGCGTATATGAGGCGCAAATGACGGCCAAGTGGGGCAGGCCCTTTACTGTCTCCGACTACATTTTATTTTCGTCCCGCCCACTCCCCCGACATCAGTCTGAAGAAGGGTCTCGACCTGAAACGTCACCCATTCCTTCTCTCCAGTGATGCTGCCTGTCCGCTGAGTTACTCCAGCACTTTGTGCCCTTTTGTGTAAACTAGCATTTTTTGTTCCAGTTTCTTTTTTTTTGTGTCTGTAACATCATAAGTTATTTAACAAGCTTTTTAGGTTTTGTTTTACAAAGCACAAACATTGACTGATGCATGAGATTTTTCAGGAAGGGAGGGGAATTCCTGACCTCTGATTGAGCGAGAGCCAAGCTGCAAGTCATGGAATTATTACATTCTCGACTGATCAAGAGACTAGCTTCTGAGTACGGAGATTTACAGACTGGAGAAGATTAGAGAGATGGGGAAGAATGCCAATGAAAAAAAATTTGGGGGAAAAAAGGATGGGATTTAAAATATTTAAGTATTGATTAACCCAATGTTGGTAAAGATCATCAAACACATTTTAGGGTGTACACATTTAATTTTAAGTGAGGTGCCTGAATCTAGAGGTATAGCCCTTCGGCCCAACAAGTCCCCACTGACCAGCGGTCACCCTGTACACTAGCACAATCCTACACACTAGGGACAATTTACAATTTTACCGAAGCAAATGAACCTACACACCTGTACATCTTTGGAGTGTGGGAGGAAAATGGAGCACCGGAGAAAACCCACATGGTGATAGGGAGAATGTCTTACAGGGACAAACACTTTTCAAGCAGCACCCGTGGTCAAGATCGATAACGAGTCTGGCACTGCAACAATATGCCGCCATACTTTGAATGATATTGTCTTTAAGGAGAATAGAATAACGAAATTAGATAAAAGTGCTGGAGAAACTCAGCGGGTGCAGCAGCATATATGGAGCAAAGGAAACCGCTGAGTTTCTCCAGCACTTTTGTCTACCTTGGATTTTCCAGCATCTGCAGTTCCTTCTTAAACATAGAATAACGATAGCCAAATTAGAGGAGTCATTAATTGGCCAAGCAAATAATGTGGAATAACCCTTCATTGCACAATTGCATATCCGGTAGGTCATCACTACTACTTAAATATTTTAAATCCCATCCTTTTTCCCCCCCAATTTTTTTTCATTGGCAACGTGCCATTGGAAACCTACCGAGAACTGGTTTTAATCCAGCGAATGTTAGTAGATCAGCGTGTGCCCTTTCAATACTATAAAACAGTGCAAAAAGCAAATAATGAACTGTAAACTATTTGTATTTGGCCAGAGATGCAGAACGTCAGCTTTTGGCTTCCACTGAGCTGAAGTTCCACTGACGTTATCACACCCTTCAATCTCAAACTGCATTCTTGAGCCACCAAGCTCAAAATATCATGCACTGGGGATGGTAAACAGAAACTGAACATGTATGAGGAAATAGAAAATTAACACGTGATAGCTAATGGATATTGAAAGTATGTTAGGAAATGGAAACTGAGCATATTTTATAATAAGAAATGGGTGGTTAATAGTCAGTGACCCAGATACATTTCAGCTTAATGAAAGGTGCAAAAAGAAAGAACTGTAATAAAGTGCAAATGGTAGAGCACGGAAGTTTAAACGAGACAATTATCTTTGGTTTACCAAATGTGGATGCTGTTGTTGTCATTGCCAGTATTTATTCTCCACCTGAGGAAGTGGTTAAGGGTTGACAGCTGGAGATTGTGGGGGCCGCACAGAGGTGCAGCTCACAGCACCAGAGACCCAGGTTCGATCCTGACCACGGCTGCTGTCTGTGTGGAGTTTGCACAACTCTCCCCGTCACCACGTGGGTTTTCTCCAAGTGCTCCGGTTTCCTCCCACATCCTAAAAACGTGCGTGTCGGTAGGTTAAAGGCCATTTGTACATCGCCCCTGGTGTGTAACGAGTGGCTGCAAAAGGTTCAGTTTGGTTCAAGTGAGGCGCATGACATACTTTGAAATGATATCGGGTTTATGGAGAATACAATAACGAGGACTAATTAGGAGGGGTCATTAATTAGCCCAGCAAATTTTGTGGAATAACCCTTCATCGCACAATTGCAATAGGTCATAGCTTCAGTTAACAGAAACTGAACATGTACGAGGAAATAGAAACTGAACGTGATAGCAAATGGAAACTGAAAATATGTTTAGGAAATGGATACTGAAAGTTAATAGTCAGTGACCCAGTCACAATTCAGCTCAATGAAAGGTGCAAAAAGAAAAAAACTGTAATAAAGTGCAAATGAAGTATACTTGAGACAAGGACCTTTGGCTTACCAAATGTGGATGATTTTGTTGTTATTGCCAGCGTTTATTCTCCACCTGAGGAAGTGGTTAGGAGCTAGCAGTTGGGAGTTGTGGGGGCACAACTGTTAGAGATGCTGCCTCACAGCACCCGAGACACGGGTTCGATCCTGACCACGGCTGCTGTCTTTATGGACTTTGCACATTCTCCTTGTGACCACGTGGATTTCCACCGGGTGCTGTGGTTTCCTCCCATATCCCAAAGACATGGGGGTTTGTAGCTAATTGGACTCTGTAAATTGCCCCTGGTGTGTAGGGGGCGGATGCGTAAGTGGGATAACGTACTGTAGAACTAGTGCAAACTGGTGTGCGCTCTGTGGGTCAAAGGGCCCGTTTCCATGCTGTATTTTAAAGACAGTGCATCTAAATAACTATGAAGTTGTATGCAGGGTGGACTGCTTTCCCTTCCTGAAGTGATTGTCCAGATATTTCTTGGTTACCATTGACTGAGACTTTCCAGAATTATCCGATTTACTTAATTTAAATTTCCCGACCACTCTTCAAACTCGCATCTCCCAATCAAAGGCCAAGCACTCTGACTCTTAGCCCAGTCACATAACCACCCAGAGCACAGCAAATGCAAATAGGAAAAAGCATTAAACTGTTTATCTCTTTTGTCGAGGCCATTGGTAATATCTCCAATGGATGAAATGCAGTTCCACAAACTTACCATAAGCTTCCTTGTCTCAGAGCAGAAGGCTCGGACAAAGAGTGGGAGTGTAGGGAAGAGTTAAAGTGTCAAAAGAATGAGAGCCAGTATCACCCTTGGAGCTCTGCAGCAATGCTGACCAACATGCCCCATCTACACTAGTTGCACCTGCTTGCATTGGGCCCATACCTCTCCAAACCTTTCCGATCCATGTATCTGTCCAAATGTATTTTAAATGTTTCTATAGCACCTGCCTTAACTCCCTCTTCTGGCAACAAATTCTTTATAACCATCTGTGTGGAAAAGGTTGCCCTTAAGTCTTTCCGTTCGCACTTTAAACCTATGTCCTCTGGTTCTTGATTCTCCTACTCTGGGTAAAAGATTCTGTGCATCGACCCTATCTATTCCCCCCATGATCTTGGACACCTCTCTTAGAAGGGTACTTACTATGACTACGATATTGTTTACTCATTGTGTTAAATTCCTCTGCATGAATCAGCTGACAGAAATGAGTCCAAAGTGAATTTCAGCTTGAGATGATGCACTAGAATAACACCAATCCTCTGGTGCAGGAATAATATCATGTGACGTGTAAAACCAATAGGATTTAACATTGCTTAATCATTAAAACCTAACATGCAGCAAGCATTATGAAAATTTAGACGTCAATGTTTTATTGAAGAAACGTTTTCATGTTATATTCATAGGTACTGAGTTATCCAGCACAGAAATAGACTATCCTTGCCAACCTGGTTGCCTACATGAGCTTTGCCTGCATATGGCCCATGAACTACCTTTCCCACCCACATACCTATCCCAATGTTTTTAACATGGTGTCATTGTACCTGTCTTGTACCCTTCTCTGGCACCTCATTCCACATACCCACTGCCTTCTGTGTGAATAACTTGCCTCCAAGATTTAAAGCCCCTTAAATCTTTCTCCTCACACCTTAACCCTATGTCCTCCAGATTTAGACACCCCTCTCTTGGGAAAGTGACTGTTACTATCTATGCCCCTCATAATTTTATGCATCTCTATAACCATATAACCATATATCAATTACAGCACGGAAACAGGCCATCTCGACCCTTCTAGTCCGTGCCGAACACATAATCTCCCCAAGTCCCATATACCTGCGCCCAGACCATAACCCTCCATTCCCTTCCCATCCATATAACTATCCAATTTATTTTCAAATGATAAAAACGAACCTGCCTCCACCACCTTCACTAGAAGCTCATTCCACACAGCTACCACTCTCTGAGTAAAGATCACTACTTAGCTGCCTTCACTCCAGGGAAAACAGCAGCAGCCTAACCAATCTCTCCTTGCGCCCTAATCAAGCCCTCCACTTCCTGTGAATCTTTCCTGCACCTCTATAACTGTACCACATCCTTCTTCCTGCACGTGTGGTGACCAGAACTACGCACAATCCTACAATTGCGCGGCCTGACCAGAGATTTCTACGCTTGTTTCAGGGTGTCCCATACTCCTGTATTCAATGCCTCCACCGATGAAGGCAAGCACACCATACACCTTCTTATTCTCCTGAAGGGTCCTGACCCGAAACGTTGCCTATCCATTTCCCCCAGAAATGCTGTTTGACCCAAAATGCTGGAGTCACTCAGCGGGTCAGGCAGCACCTCTAGAGAAAAAAGGATGGGTAACGTTTCAGGTCGGAACCCTTCTGTGCAGAAGGAAACTGCACATGCTGGTTTATACCGAAGATAGACACAAAGTGCTGGAGTAACTCAGCGAGTCAGGTTGCTATAAAACCAGCATCTGCAGTTCCTTTCCACACATTTTGTCTGCGCCACTGCAAAATGTCAAGAAGGAGGATTCTGGCCCAAAACGTCAACCATCTTTTTTTCTCCAGAGATGCTGCCTGACCAGCTGAGTTACTCCAGCACTGTGTGTCCAATGCTACTTGACCCTTTGATTTATTCCAGCACTTTGTGCCTTGCTTTTTTTCACCACCCTGTTTAACTAGGTGGCCCATAACTTCTAAATGGTATTAGGGTCGAAAAATTTGAGGTCCAAAGAAAAAGGCTGGCAGTATCATCAAGGACCCACAACATCCTGGCCACACACTCATCTTCCTGCTGCCTTCAGGTAGAAGGTACAGGAGCCTGAAGACTGCAACAACCAGGTTCAGGAATAGCTACTTCCCCACAGCCATCAGGCTATTAAACTTGGCTCGGACAAAACTCTGAACATTAATAGCCCATTATCTGTTATTTGCACTTTATCAGTTTATTTATTCATGTGTGTACATATTTATATAATGGTATATGGACACACTGATCTGTTTTGTAGTCAATGCCAACTATGTTCTGTTGTGCTGAAGCAAAGACAAGAATTTCAATGTCCTATCAGGGACACATGACAATAAACTCTCTTGAATCTTGAATCTTGAAACTCAAAGGACTATTTTGATCATTAAATCATGAACAGATACAGAAAATAATTGAAATGGTTAATGTAATGCTTGCTGTTGTAGTTAAAATGAGGAAGTACAAATGATAGGCATTAGCCACACCTAGAGAGGATTTCTTCACTCGATGAGTAATGACTCTTTGGAATTATGTACCCTAGAGGGCTGGGAGAAGCTCATTCACAGAGTATATTCAGAACAGCCACCAATAGATTTATTGGACATTAAAGGGCTTGTCCCATGAGCATGCGGCAAGCGCGACCTAACGTGGTCGCTTGAGCCGTACGGCCTCGCGGGGCCGGTCCCACTTCGATCGCCGGAGCCGTATGGAGTTGTGCGGAGCTGGTCCGGACATCGCGCGGGGCTCTGAAAAACTGAACACCGTTCAAAAATTCCACGCGGCAACGGCCTGCCGGCCCGCGGCCACATTGAGGCCATACGCACCGCCTCGACGGGCATACGCACCGTCTCGACGCCGTACGCAGCATCTCAACGGCGTATGCCTAGCGCGAACGTCCCACGGACTTTGCTCGAACTTCACGTCAACTCGTACGGGATCACCTGACCTCCGCACGGCCCCCGCACGACCCCCGCTTCCAGTTTGGTCGCGCTTGCCGCATGCTCGTGGGACAGGCCCTTAAGGAAATAGAGAGATATGGAATTAGTCTGGGGAAAAATGGCACTGAGATATAAAGATTAGCCATGACCATGTGAAACAGGTGTTAGGGGATAAATATTTAAGAATGAACTTCAGATGCTGGAAAATCGAAGGTAGACAAAAATGGTGGAGAAACTCAGCCGGTGAGGCAGCATCCATGGAGCGAAGGAAATAGGAGTCTGAAAAAGGGTTTCGGCCCGAAACATTGCCTATTTCCTTTGCTCCATAGATGCTGCCTCACCCGCTGAGTTTCTCCAGCATTCCTGTCTACCTTAGGGGATAAATTGTCTACTCTTGCTCTATTCCTAATGCTGTGATGTTTTGTGAACAGTTACAGATGCTGGATTTTGGGAGAACACATTAATCTTGGAAAGCGGTGGGAATGATGCTTGGCTATCAAGATGACTGGGGGGATTACAGAAACTATGGTTGTACTTCCTGGAATTTGGGAGATAAAGCCGTGAGCTGTGAACTTTTCAGGATATTCAGGGAAACTGATAAGGTAGACAGAGAGAAGGCAAAAAATGCTGGAGAAACTCACCCGCTGAGTTTCTCCAGCATTTTTGCCCACCTTCAATTTTTCCAGCATCTGCAGTTCTTTCTTAAACAGGTAGATAGAGAGAAACTATTTTCAATGGTTAGGGATCCATTAAACCATGTCTAAAAATTAAAACCAGGCCATTCAAGTGTGGGTATATTTCTATTTTCCACTAGAGTTGCTGCCTCACAGCGCCAGAGACCTGGGTTCAATTCTGACTGTGGGTGCGGTCTGTGAGGAGTTTGGACATTCTCTCTGTGACCGCGTGGGTTTTCTGCAGGTGCTCTGGTTTCCTCCCACATCCCAAAGACATGCCAGTTTGTAGGTTAATTGGCCCTAGTGTGTAGGATACAAAAGTGGAATAACATAGAACTAATGTATAGGTGATCAATAGTCAGCATGGACTCAGTGGACCGAAGGGCCTGATTCCACATTGTTAAACATAGAACAGTACAGCGCAGGACAGGCCCTTCGGCCCACAAAGTCTGTGCCGAACATGATGCCAAGACCAACGTTTATCTGCCCGTGCATAATCCTTTCTCCTTCATTCCTCGCATATACATACAGTATGCCTATCCAAAAGTCTCTGAAACGCACTATCAAGTCTGCCTCCACTACCGCCCCCGGCAGTGTGTTCCAGGCACCCATCACCCTCTGTATAAAAAATATTTGCCCTGTACATCTTTAAACGTTCCCCCTCTCACCTCTACCTTCTATGTCCTCCAGTATTTGATACTTTTATCTCTGAAAATAGTCCTGTTTACCTTATCTATGCCTCCCATAACTTTATGTAACTCTTATCAGTTCTCCCCTCAACCACTGACTTTCCAGAGAAAATGCGGGTGAAGTTAATTAGCTGTTTACACACAGGCAGTGGTAGAAATGTAAAAGTCTCTTCTACAAATGGCAAAGTACTGAATGACGTGGAGTCCGGTAGGTGGAGTATGGTAAGTACATGGATTAGTTCAGAAATTGGCATAAACACAATGGATGGTGGAACAGGTTTGTGGGGCTGCATAGCTTTATCCTGTTGCTATGTTGTAATAAAAAGAACCCGCAAACAAATTTAAAAATCTGCATATTGCAGTAGGCTAGCTGGTATTTGGAAATGGAACAACGGAGTTTCCTTGCAAAGAATGACCTTCAGAACGTCAGTGTACAGAAGATTATCCTCAAACCTATCCCTTTTTCCATTTCTGGTAGGTGTAAGGCAGTTTGACCTTCTTCTTGCATATGGCATGCACAGCCTATTGTTCTATTTGATCTTATTTGATTGTGCAATGCCAGGTTGATTGCATTCGTCGAAACAGGGCGGACCACGTGAAGGTTGCAATCTTCCACCCCGGCAGCCTGATGAAGGGTCCCCACCCAAATTGCCACGTTTCCATGTTCTCTAGATATGCTGCCTGACTCACTGAGTTTAATTTTAGTTTAGAGATACAGTGTGGAATCTCTAAACTGTATCTCTAACTACAGTTTAGAGTCCATGCCAACCATCGATCACCCAATCACACTAGTTCTATGTTATCCTACTTTCTCATTCACTTGCGACACACTTTGTGGCAATTTAGAGAGGCCAATTAACCTACAAACCTGCACGTCTTTGGGATGCGGAAGGAAACCGGAGCACCCAAATAAAACCCACGCAGTCACAGGGAGAACCTGCAAACTCCACTCTCCGGGTCTCTGGCATTGTGAGGCAGTAAGTCTACCAACAGCACTTTGCTGCTACTCCAGCGCTTTGTGTCTGAAAAAGTATTCTACTTGCTAACTTTACTAAGGCGAATTTAAGCCTGTGTGAGCATCATTTTGTGTGTGTGTGTAAGTGTGTGTGTGTGCCACTTGTGGAGTGTGCCCCTGATCCATTTTTACAGAGAGAAAAATACACAGCTGTATGATACTAGGAGTGGGAGAAGGTGCACAGGGAGCCAAATAAACCCAGGGGTTCATGAAGGGAACAAAGTGACTGAACTTCGAGTAGGAGTGAACTGCAGATGCTGTTTTACACCGAAGATAGATACATAATGCTGGAGTAACCCAGCGAGACCGGCAGCATCTCTTGATAGAAGGAATGAGTGACGTTCCGGGTGGAGACCTTTCTTCAGCAGTCATCCATCCACTCCTTCTCTCCAGAGATGCTGCCTGTCCCGCTGGGTTACTCCAGCATTTTGTGTCAATCTTCTTGAGTGATCTCTGAGATTTGGGTCTCAGCGGCTTTGAGGGGTAGGTCTGAGCAGAAACGCGAAATTACCCTCGAGCTCTGCTGAAAAACATTTGTATTTTATGGCAGATTGCACTCACGTGATAGTGCTGTAGCAAGCCAAAACAACGATAAGCAAGGAAGACAACAGTGTATCCATGGGTACGGTGAAAGTGTGGGCGTTCCTTCGCTCTGTTGTTGATTCGCTGTTACTTTATCTCGGCACTGAACTGAAAGTGACGACACGAAACTCCAAGCTGTAGAGATCAGGATATGTTTTGTCACCTACAGGCAAGTATCCAGTGGAAGGGCGAACTGAGCCAACGAGCAGAGTGCAAGGAGGAAGTTGCTGTCACCACAGTTGGACTCGGTTGCAGTTTGCAGGGAGCGCTCGGTGCCCGACAAGCTGAACAATGGTAGACCCTTCCAAGTATGTTGCAATGGACTGCGAGATGGTGGGACTTGGAGACGGCGGCCTTGAAAGTGGCCTGGCCCGCTGTAGCATCGTGGACTACAGCGGCAAAGTGATCTACGACAAATTTGTCAAACCCGACGGGACCATAACCGATTACAGGACAGAAGTGAGTGGGATTCGTCCGTTAGATATGGACACAGCCTTGCCTTATCACATCGCCAGAGAAGAGGTAAGTTTCACCCCCTTGAAATAGTTAAGTCATGATCCCGATGCAGAGCCATTCTGATCCCCCACATCACTGAGACACGGTGATGAAAGAAGGGCCACTCTCCACCCGAAACGTCACCTATTCCTTCTCTCCAGAGATGCTGCCCGACCCCCTGAGTTACTCCAGCATTTTGTGTCCAGCAGTTTACAGTGAAGGGCAAATGTTGTGTGGGTGCATTTATGTGACACTCTTCAGGGGCACGCCAAGTCACTTTAAAGCTGATAGTATACAGGTTAGAAGAATGGTCACAGTTATAAAGTAGGAACAATGGCATATAGTTTGTACCCAGCAACTCACACGGGTGATAATAAACATGTCGTGTTAGTAATGCTGGTAAATGTTGGTCTCATTGCCATGGGGAATTGCGCAACTCGTCAGTTGCACACATCCTTTACATCTGCTGGAAAGCGGAAAGTGCCAGATCCTCTGAGAATGCATCACCTTGCTGGATTTACTATTCCCTTATGCATCTAAGCACTGTAATTGGCTCGATTGTAATCATGTACTGTCATTCCGCTGACTGGATAACTCGCAACACGAGCTGTTCACTGTACCTCTGTACACGTGACACCAAACTAAACTAATGAAGTAGACTTCCCCTCGCACTGCAACAGCATGGTTAGTGTTGGCTTTGTGCGTGAGTCTCCTGGCTGGGACTCGAACCTACGAACCCGATGGCTACTTCCCATTCCAACAGTAAAGCCCTTCAACATCTCCTTGAGATGGTGGCCAATTTCAGGATCAATTTCAGGATCAGTTACTGTGGATTGTAGGGTAGCTAATCCCACTTTTCAAGAAAGGAAGGAGAGAGAGAGAAAATGGGGAATTATAGACCTGACATGGTGGGGAAGATGCTGGAGTCAATTATCAAAGATGTAACAATGGCACATTTGGATAGCAGTAAAAGGATTGGTCCAAGTCAGCATGGATTTATGAAGGGGAAATCCTGCTTGACTAATCTTCTGGAATTTTTTGAGGATGTGACAAGTGCAAATGGATGAAGGAGAGCCAGTGGATGTAGTGTATCTGGACTTTCAGAAGCCTTTGATAATGTCCCACACAGGAGATTAGTGGGCAAAATTAGAGCACATGGTATTGGGGGTAGGGTATTGACATGGATAGAGAATTGGTTGGTAGACAAGAGGCAAAGAGTAGGAATAAACGGGTCCCTGTCAGAATGGCAGGCAGTGGTGAGTGGAGTGCCGCGAGGCTCGGTGCTGGGACCGATATATGTTAATGATTTAGATGAGGGAATTAAATGTGACACCTCCAAGTTTGCGGATGACACAAAGCTGGGTGGCAGTGTGAGCTGCGATGAGGATGCTATGAGGCTGCAGGATGACTTGGATAGGTTGGGTGAGTGGGCAGATGCATGGCTGGTGCAGTATAATGTAGATAAATGTGAGGTTATCCAGTTTGGCGGCAAGAACAAGGAGGCAGATTATTATCTCAATGGTGTCAGATTAGGAAAAAGGGAAGTACAACGAGACCTGGGTGTCCTTGTACACCAGTCACAGAAAGTAAACATGCAGGTACAGTAGGCAGTGAAGAAAGCTAATGGCATGTTGGCCTCCATAATGAGAGGATTTGAGTATAGGAGTAAAGAGGTCCTTCTGCAGTTGTACCGGGTCCTGGTGAGACCACATCTGGAGTATTGTGTGCAGTTTTGGTCTCCTAATTTGAGGAAGGACATTCTTGCTATTGAAGCAGAATGTCTCAATAGGTTCACGAGTTAATCCCCGGGATGGTGGGACTGTCATATGAGAAAAGATTGGAAAGACTGGGCTTGTATTCACTGGAATTTAGAAGGATGAGAGGGTATCTTATAGAAACATATAAAATCATAAAAGGACTGGACAAGCTAGATGCAGGAAAAATGTTGGGTGAGTCCAGAACCAGGGGCCACAGTCTAGGAATAAAGGGGAGGCCATTTAAAATTGAGATGAGAAAAAAACGACAGGAGTTTTGAAATCTTCATGAGTCGTCTTCACAGCACGGGGACAGGCCCTTCAACCCGCATTCTCAGTTCTGAAATAATGCCAAGATAAACTAATCTCATCTGCTTGCACATAATCCATATCCCTCCATTCCCAGCATATCCATGTACCCATCTAAAAGCCACTTAAGCCATTTGTAAGAGCCATTATTTTCATCCTGTGCTGTAATTTCACTCTGCACTAGGTTTCTCCCTGTAGTTTAAGAATTGGATAATTTCCCAACTAGTTTTTTGAAGGCACATCTTTATTTAATTGACTAGATAATGTGGTGTTCTGTCCTTGGAACACTATAATTGGTACAGTAATATAACGATTGACAACTCTTTCACAAACACTGCATCCAATTCAATAATGCAACCCAAAGTAGAAACTCAGAATCCCTTCTTCTCAAAAATGTCACTGAGGATTGGGGCAGATGAATCGAAAGGTTTTAAAACTGACAAGAATAGATGTTTATTCTGTGGGGTTATTAATGGATATACGGAAGTAAACTGTGTAAATAATAATAATATCTTTTATTGTCATTGCACAGAGGAACAACGAGATTTGGTATGCAGCTTCCATCCGATGTAATAACATAGAAACATAGAAAATAGGTGGAGGAGTAGGCCATTCGGCCCTTCGAGCCTGCACAGCCATTCAATATGATCATGGCTGATCATCCAACTCAGTATCCTGTACCTGCTTTCTCCCCATACCCCCTGATCCCTTTAGCCAACTTAATTAACTAAATTAAATTAAATAACTAAATTAAATAACTTAATTAACTAAAAATTTAGACACCCAGAAAAACAAGATTTAAAAAAAACCAGTAAAGCAGTATAAAGTGCAAATAGGTCTGTGCTGTGCGACGTGACCATCCGAGGGAGACAATTCATGGGGGTGGGGGCAATCAGCAGGGCCGGTTCAGAGCAGCTATAGCTCTGGGGATGAAGCTGTTCCTAAGTCTGGAGGAGCGGGCGTAGAAGGCCTTGTGACGTCTGCCGGAAGGTAGAAGTTCAAACAGACTATTGCAAGGGTGTGAGGAGTCTTTGTGAATGCTGACGGCCTCCCTGAGGCACCGTGTAGCTAAAAAACACGTCAGCCTTGATATGGTTTGGTAGTTGAGCTGCGGACTCAGTGGAATGACAGGTCACCTTCTACCCTCTGATTTTGTGTAATTCTTAGTAAGTAATTGGGATTTGTGGAGAAACAGAGTTAATAGTTCAGTTTCCTCACCGTTAGGCTGGGCACAGGTGAGAGGGGCCAAGTTTAAAGGCGATGCCTGGGGCAGTGGGTGGGTGTTGAGTGCCTGGAACGCGCCGCTGGGGCTGGTGATGGAGGCAAATACGATAGTGACTTTTGTATCAGGACATGGATGTACAGGGAATGGAGGGGTGTGGGTTATGTGCAGGCAAGTAAGGGTTGGTCTTAGCATCATGTTCACCACAGACATTGTGGGCTGAAGGGTCTGTTCCTGTGCTGTACTGTTCTATGTTCAACACTGCCTGCCCAACACTGCCTAATTTCGTTAGCCAGAAAATGGTGAATGTGTGGAATTTCATTGCCACAGACGTCTGTGGAGGCTGTCATTGGGTATTGGGAAGGCGGAGATAGATAGATTATTGATTAGGAAGGGTGTAAATGAGGCTAAATAACACGTCAGCCTTGATATCATTTGGATTACGGCGAGAAGGCAGGAGAATGGGGTTGAGCGGTAAGAATAGATCAGCCATGATTGAATGGTGGAGTAGACTTGATGGGCTGAATGGCCTAATTCTGCTCCTATAACTAATGAACCCTTCGTACACCATTTAGCAATTAGTTGTTTTCTCTCTGTGGGAACCTGCCATGGCTACAGTGCCTATAAAAACCATGGTAGTTTGTAAAAATGTTTATGAAGCACTTTAAGCCATCCTGAGGAAATGTGCAGCAGATCTTTGAGGTAATTACTCTAACAAAATGTCTGCCAATTCCATTTCAGATTTTGAAGATTTTAGAAGGGAAAATTATTGTGGGCCACGATCCGAGATCCGATTTCCGCGTCCTGAGCACGGACATCACAAGCTACACCATACGGGACACCTCCTCGTGCAAGTTGCTGATCACAATGGCAATGCTGAAAACTGACAGGCGGGCCTCATTGAAGATCCTCTGCCAGAAATTGCTGAGGAAAAGAATACAGGTAAACGGGTTGGCAAGCAGCGGCACACAAAACTACGCTTTCTCTGTAGATATCTTGAAAAATGGGGACTAAGATTTATTCACCACATTTATCAATCTTTCCAATTCCAGCAAATGCTGCTTCTGCAGCACCATTTGTTTCCAACTATCAAAGTTTCCGACAGCCTGCTAATATGAAAGATCCATGCCATCAATTCCTGGACAAGTATAGTTTCCTGTGATCAGGTACAGCTTCCTCACACATTCAAGCTGTGGGAACCATTATGTCTCCTTTGATGTACATATGGACATGCGTTCACACATAAGCAAGCACATATTAAATGAGTTAGAAAGACAAATTGAATGCCAGCTGTGCCACTTTCAGGTCAGGATCGTCCTTCTGACAGTCTGAGAAAAAGATCCTAACCCAATAAGTTGCCTATCCACATGCTGCAGAGATGCTGCCTGACCTGCTGAGTAAACCAGCACTTTTTATGCTGTGTAAGATTTCAGCATCTGCAGTTCCTTGACTCATTGGTGTTATTCTTGCCATCTTGCACTCACTATCTCTCTCCCTCATTCCTTCTTCCTCATTAAATATGTGCTTGCGTACATGTGCACATGTGTCCATAGGTATATCATAGGAGGTAGACAAAAATGCTGGAGAAACTCAGCGGGTGCAGCAGCATCTATGGAGCGAAGGAAATAGGCAACGTTTCGGGCCAAAACCCTTCCTCAGCACTTTTGTCTACCTTCGATTTTCCAGCATCTGCAGTTCCTTCTTAAACACTGTATATCATAGGAGACAGCTTGAACATGTGAGGAAGTTGTATCTGATCACAGGAAACTATATCTATCCAGGAGTGGGTGGCATGGATCTTTTATATTGCTAGACTGTAGGAAAGTCCAATAATTTGAAACTAATTTTTAAAAATGGTGCAGATGCAACATGTGCTGGAAATAGAAAGGCCATTGATAAATGTAGCGAACAAGCCTAGGCACCAATTTTGCTTTTTAGTTTAAAGAAACAGTATGGCACCAAGTCCATGCCGACCATCGATCACCCATTTACACCGGTACTATGTTATCTCACTTTCCCATCCACTTCCTACACCCTGGAAGCAATTTCCAGAGGCCCAATATAATACAAACCTGCACGTCATTGGATTGTGGGAGGAAGCCGGAGCACCCAGAGGAAATTCATGCGGTCACAGGGAGAATGTGCAAACTCCAGGCATACAGCACCCGAGGTCAGGATCAAACCTGGGTCTCTGTCGCTGTGAGGTGGCAGTTCTACTGAATGCTGAATGAAACGCATCATTTTGTACTCAGGACATCAGGGTGTGACACTCACTTTATATTTTCAATCAAACAGTGGCATGTAAAGGAAAGGTTGTGTCAGTGTAGAGTTGAACTACATCAACATTGAAGAAAGGTCTCCACCCGAAGCATCACCCATCCCTTCTCTCCAGAGATGCGGCCTGTCCCGCTGAGTTACGCCAGCGTTTTCTGCCTATCCGCATTGATTCCTGTTGTGAGTGCAATGTAAAACTCCCTCTCTGCTGCCCCCCTCAGTCATTAGCAAGCTGGTGCAGTACTAGACAGGAGCAGGTTCACAAAAATGCTGGAGAAACTCAGCGGGTGCAGCAGCATCTATGACTGTGAGATGATGCCTTGATCCTCACACATTCAGACTGAAGAAGGGTTTCGGCTCGAAACGTTGCCTATTTCCTTCGCTCCATAGATGCAGCTGCACCCGCTGAGTTTCTCCAGCATTTTTGTTTACCTTCGATTTTCCAGCATCTGCAGTTCCTTCTTAAACACAAGGCAGGAGCAGTCGGGTTTGAGGGTCATGCAGCATGGAAACAGGACCTTTAATGTCTAAAGAAGGGTCGTGGCCCGAAATGTTGCATGTCCGTGTTCTCCAGGGATGCTGCCTGACTTGCTGAGTTACTCCATTACTTTGTGTCTTTCTTTGATCATCAGGCTAATATTCACTAGTTTAGGAGAGGGGATCTGGTAGAAACATACAAACCTCTAACGTGACTGGGTAAATTAGACCAAGGGAGGATGTTACAAATGGCAAGGAATTCGAGGAGCATGGGGGTCACAATCTAAGAATGAAAGGATAAGCTGCATGGGGCTGAGATAAGAAAATTCTTCACCCAGAGGATAGAGAGTGTGTGAAGTTCTTTACCTCTGAAGGAGATAGCTATTGTTCTTAGGGCTGCCGAAATCAAAGGACATGGGGAGAAAGCAAGAACATGGTACTTGTTTTGGATGACCTGCCATGAGCATAATGAATGGTTAGCAGGTGCTGTGGGCCGAATGGCCAACTCCTCTCCTGACGCCTGTGGTTTTTGGGTAACATGTACACCTCTGCTAGCAGCAGTGTGACTGTCCCTGTCCCTGTCCGCACTGTCGTCCTCACTCTTCCCTCTTTTCCTCGACAGAGCAGCCTCCGAGGTCACTCCTCCGTGGAAGATGCAAGCGCAGCGATGGAACTTTTTAAACTTGTGGACAACCTGTGGGAGGTTCAACTCACCAAGGGGGCCAATGTGGAGATAGTAAACCGATTTGAAAAATACGACAGATATTAATGAATAAAACGACCTACCAGATTAGAAAACTCTGATTTTCATATGCTGCGTAAACAAGGAATCATATCTGCTGTTAAGCCATGATCTCAAAATGCCTTGCATTATTTTATTCTCTCCACACAACACCATAGATTTCTTGTTCTTTCCTATGTTGCTTCCATAGATTTTGCTCCTTGGAACCTTGGCCTGTCTCACCCCAAGTGGGCCTGCTGAAAATGCCAGGAATCGCCATTGTTTCACCTCTTCATTGCGCCTGCTTGAAGGGTAAAAGAATCACACCTGATAGTTTATCTTTCTCCTCCAACTCTTATCAGCTCAGGGATTTGGTGCCATTTGTAGATTTGGTGCTACTGAACATTCTCCTGGGTGCTTAGATAACTGAACCTGGATCTCAGCCTTCGGGAGTTATCTGACCCCATAGACTGTCCGGTCGGGCCACCACACAACTGTACACCTGCAGTACATTTATTCATTGAGTTATGGTTTTAATGTACCTGTTGATCAGATTACAAGAGCTCTTGATAGATTGGTTTCTTAAAGACTTTTTTTTTGATGAGTGTGCGGGAGTTTGTGAATGTTTGTGTTCATATCTGTTTGAGTCCGAGTTTGTATGTACCCATTATTGCGTCTGTGTGTGTGCGCATGCATGTGTTCGCATGTGAATTTGTATGCACTTTGTGAATGTGTGTGTTCGTGTGCATTCATGTATACATAGAAACATGGAAAATAGGTGTGGGAGGAGGCCATTCGGCCCTTCGAGCCAGCACCGCCATTCATTGAGATCATGGCTGATCGTCCCCAATCAATAACCCGTGCCTGCCTTCTCCCCATATCCCTTGATTCCACCAGCCCATGGAGCTCTATCTAACTATCTCTTAAATCCATCCAGTGATTTGGCCCCCACTGCGCTCTGCAGCAGGGAATTTTTCCACAAATACACAACTCTCTGGGTGAAAACGTTTTTTCTCTTTTCTTTTAAAATCTTTTTATTATTATTTTTTTTTCAAAAGCAAAAACAAGACAACAAAAAAATAATGATAAACATAACAATGATATTGATACATATGGATCAGGGTTACATTAATAACAGGTATAACCTAACTATGAGTCCAATGTCAAAATACACATTGAATATAGACCTCCCGGTCTCGATGTAAATACAGTTAAATGTTTAAAAGAGAACTCATATGTATAAAAACAAAAAGAGAAAAAGAAAAAGAAAAAGAAAAAACGAAAAACAAAATCCCCTAAACTAAAAAAAAAAGCAAAACAGAATCTGGGCTGCAAAGAATTACAACAATTGAAGTCCCTGTTTGTCGTCAAGTCCGTTCCACCGTATAAAGATAAAATAATTATTATAACAGTTGGAGAGGGGACGATTTATGTCATATGAAAATGTTGAATAAATCTTCACCAAGTCCTATCAAATTGAACCAAGGGTTCAACAATGTCACTCCTAATTTTTTCTAAATTTAAACATGATATTGCTTCAGTGCCAATGGAGTGTGGTCGGAGGATTAGAGTCCTGCATCTAGTCTGTCCAGTCCTTTTATCATTTTATATGTTTCTATAAGATTCCCCCTCATCCTTCTAAACTCCAGTGAATACAAGCCTAGTCTTTTCAGTCCCGCCATCGCAGGGATCAATCTCGTGATCTACGCTGCTCTGCCTCAATCACAAGGATGTCCTTCCTCAAATTAGGAGACCAAAACTGTACACAATACTCCAGATCAAGCTTAGAGTGGCACAGTGATGCAGAGTTGCTGCCTCACAGCGCAGAGACCCGGTATCGGTCCTGACTACGGGCGCTGTCTGTTTGGAGTTTGTACGTTTTCTCGGTGACCGTGTTTTGCACTTTTCTCCGGGTTCCCCCGGTTTCCTCCCACACTCCAAAGACATAAAGGTTTGCACGTTAATTGGCTTCTGTGAATTGTCCAAAGTGTGTACGATAGAACTAGTGTAAACGGGATGGTTGATGGTCAGCATGGACTCGGTGGGATGAAGAGCCTATTTCAACGCAGTATCTCTAAACTAAATTTGTGTACATGCATACATGTGTGCGCTTGTTCGTGTGTGTGTGTGTGTGTTGCATGTCTGTGTGTGCATTGTATAAAATTTGTGCACTTTTGGACTTCCCAAGCATTTTACCATTTCAGTCACTTTCAGTAGAAGCCGTTGCCTGTGCCTTCTAGACCATTAAAGTGCACCAACATTTGCTCTCTCCCACAATCGGTTCTCTCCACATCTACTATGGGACACTGGGCAGCACAAAGGCACGGTTGGTAGATCTGCTGCCTCACAACTCCAGCAACCTGGGATCAATCCTGGCCTTACGGGTGCTCTCTGTGTGGAGTTTGCGATGTTGTCCCTGTGACCGTGTGGGTTTGTGCCTGGTGCTAGGGTTTCCTCCCACACCACAAAGGCGTGCGGTGTGTAGGGAGGAACTGCAGATGCTGGTTTACACCGAAGATAGACACAAAATGCTGGAGTAACTCAGCTGGACAGGCAGCATCTCTGGTGAGAAGGAATGGGTGACGTTTCCAGTCGAGACAGGTGGGTAGGTTACCTATCTGGTGTAAATTGTCCCTGGTTTATGGGTGAGAGGTAGAATTGGAGGAAGCTGACGGGAATGTGGGGAGAATAATACTGGGTTTGTAAATGGGTGCGTGATGGTCGGCACGGATTTATGGAGCTGGTCAACTGTTTCCGTGATGTATGATTCTTTAAAATCGTCTAATAATCAAATGTTGAAGGATGTTCAGAGTCGAGACCCTGTCCCACTTTCCCGAGTTACTCACGAACTCTCCCGAGTATTCCCCTTGATTCGAACCCGGGGAATGTCGGGGAATGTCGGTAGCGAGCTCGTAGGAGTCCGTAGATGTTTCATAGCGGCTCGTAATGCCAGCCGTAGGAACTCGGGGTGTCAGGTGAGTCGGGACGTTTTGTTCAACGTTGATAAATGTCCACGAGTAAAAAAAAAATAGCCCCGAGTACCTACGAATGGCTATTACCGTAATTCTCCGAGTTCGAATCCAGGGGAAAACTCGGGAGAGTTCGTGAGTAAGTGGGACAGGGCCTAAAATCTCCAGGCTACTGAATTAATTATTACAAGGCTCCATCTACTGGAACTTTCAAGTACTGCACCCACTCGCCATCAAACGTCAGGGGAATTTGTCTGAACTTGAAGTTGCTTTAGTCTCTCTGTAGCAATGGGAGGTAAAATACTCATCTGTCTCATGCGGCCTGATTGGCAAGTAAAGCTGTATTCTACACACAAAGCAGAGAGTGGTTTGCGAGGCCCACTACTCATAGAGGACATTGTGGGGAAGTATAAAGGTCGGCTTAAAATTCAAACTTGAGTTCACATTAAATAGAACAAGGTAACAGGAACATGAGATGAATTGGGGAAATGAGGAAAAAAATGAATTTAAAATACGTGTGATGAAAAGGGTGGCACAGGGGCGCGGCGATAGTGTCTTACAGCGTCAGTGACCCGAGTTCGATCCTTACCACGGGTGCTGTCTGTATGGAGTTTGTACCTTCTCCTTGTGACCGTGTGGGTTTCCTCCAACATTCCAAAGACGTACAGGTGTACGATAGGTTAATTGGGCTTGGTAAAATTGTAAATTATCGCTAGTGTGTACGATAGTGTTAGTGTACAGGGTGATTGCTGGCCAGCGCAAACTCGGTGGGCCAAAGGGGCTGTTTCCGTTCTATATCTCTATAAAGTCTCTAAAGTAAAAAAACATTCTTAAAAAAGACGTATTGTTTTCTGTGGAGCGGAGATCTCTTAGATGTTTATAAATTTATGAAAAGGTTAGATGGTCACTTTTTTTTTCCAGTGTGGAAGTGTCAAAGACTAGAGGGCATCACTTTAAGGTGAGAGGGGGAAGGTTTAAAGGAGATGTCCACTGCAGATTTTTGTTCCACAGTGTGGAAGGTACTGACAACTCGCTGCCAGGGAAGGTGGTGGAACCAGACAACAAAATTGACATTGAAGAGGCATTTAATCAGACTTTTAAATATGTTATAAATGGAGGGTTGTGGATCATATGTAGGCAGATGGGGTTAGTTTAACTTGGCATTATGGCCAGCACAAACTTCATGAGCCGGTGCCTGTTCCTGTACTATGCTGTTCTACATTCAATGTTAGAGGTTGCAGAAGATAGTCGCAAAAAGCTGCAGTAACTCAACGGGAAAGGCAGCATCTCTGGAGAGAAGGAATTGGTGAGGTTTTTGTACTCTTCCTGCCATTGAAGATGACCTGGAGTGCTTCAGGTGTATCCGTGAGTGGATTCAGGATGCAGAGTCATGGCTTCGCTGGATCAATTGACCCATTCCTCATTCTTGACACACGAGAGAGTGTGAGTGGAACACTCCAGGTCGGCCCAGGCTTTTGGTGATCACCCAGAGACAGCAGAGTGCTCTGCTCTCGGTGGAAATAAATCACAGAGCATTAAAGAGCACCACTACATTACAAGAGTTCGAGGTGAAGTGAAATATCACAAATAAATCTATCAGACAGCAGTCAATTTTCTCCGAATTGTTTAAAAAAAGCAAAACTACAGTATTTTCTCCCAGTAAAAGCTGACTAATGTCCCCAGAATAATGCAGTGAGTGGAGGATAGTTACATATTGATTATTTGTAGAAAATCCTCACTCACTTATAGCTGTGTGGTCACAAAGCTTGATCAGCTGGAGAATTACCCTGATGCAGGATATCGACCAGAGATGTTGACTTACACAAATGGCTCCATAGGAGAGCTCACCGAGTTCTTCCAACATTCTCTTTTAAATCCACATAGAAATATAGAAAATAGGTGTAGGAGTCAGCCATTCGGCCCTTCAAGTCAGCACCGTCATTCAATATGATCATGGCTGATCACCCAAAATCAGTACCCTGTTCCTGCTTTCTCCCCATATCCCTTGATTCTTTTAGCTCTAAGAGCTAGATCTAACTCTCTTGAATACATCCAGTGAATTGGCCTCCACTGCCTTCGGTGGCAGAGAATTCCACAGATTCACAACTCTGGGTGAAAAACGTTTTCCTGATCTCAGTCCTAAATGGCCTATCCATTACTCTTAAACCCCTAGTAATCAGCACGGGAGCACCTCAAGGCTGCGTGTTCAGCCCCCTGCTGTACTCACTCTATACTCATGACTGCGTAGCCAGTCACAGTGCGAACTCCATCATCAAGTTCGCTGACGACACCACTGTTGTAGGACGTATCACTGATGGGGATGAGTCAGAGTACAGAAGAGAAATCGAGCAACTGTCCATATGGTGCCAGTGCAATAACCTGGCTCTCAACACCAGCAAAACCAAGGAACTGATTGTGGACTTTGGAAAGAGGAGGAGGGGGACCCACAGCCCCATCTATATCAACGGGTCAATGGTTGAAAGGGTCAAGAGCTTCAAATTCCTGGGTGTGCACATCTCTGAAGATCTCTCCTGATCCGAGAACACTAATGCAATTATCAAGAAAGCTCATCAGTGCCTCTACTTCCTGAGAAGATTACGGAGAGTCTGTTTGTCAAGGAAGACTCTCTCTAACTTCTACAGGTGCACAGTAGAGCGCATGCTGACCGGTTGCATCGTGGCTTGGTACGGCAATTTGAGCGCCCTGGAGAGGAAAAGACTACAAAAAGTAGTAAAAGTAGTACTGCCCAGTCCATCATCGGCTCTGACCTTCCTTCCATGGAGGGGATTTATCGCAGTCGCTGCCTCAAAAAGGCTGGCAGCATCATCAAAGACCCACACCATCCTGGCCACACACTCATCTCCCTGCTACCTTCAGGTAGAAGGTACAGGAGCCTGAAGACTGCAATAACCAGGTTCAGGAATAGCTACTTCCCCACAGCCATCAGGCTATTAAACCTGGCTCGGACAAAACTCTGATTATTAATAACTCATTATCTGTTATTTGCACTTTTTATTTATTATTGTGTGTATATATTTGCATTATGGTATATGGACACACTTATCTGTTTTGTAGTAAATGCCTACTATGTTCTGTGTACTGAAGCAAAGCAAGAATTTCATTGTCCTATACAGGGACAATAAACTCACTTGAACTTGAACTAGTTCTGTGGTCCCCCAACATCGGGAACATTTTTCCTGCATCTAGCCTGTCCAATCCCTTAATAATTTTATATGTTTCTAGAAGATCCCCTCTCACCCTTCTAAATTCCAGTGAATACAAGCCCAGTCAATCCATTCTTTCATTATATATTAGTCGCGCCATCCCCAGAATTAACAGGTGAACTGACGCTGCACTCCCTCAACAGCAACATTCCTGCATCTAGTCTTCAGGAAATGTCCACTTTCAGGTGCATCCTGGCTGCCTTTGATGTTGTAATGATGTGCGGGCATTAAACAATCTTGAATACATAGAAACATAGAAATTAGGTGCAGGAGTAGGCCATTCGGCCCTTCGAGCCTGCACCGCCATTCAATATGATCATGGCTGATCATCCAATACCCCTTAGATAGACAAAAAATACTGGAGTAACTCAGCGGTTCAGGTAGCAACCATGGAAAGAAGGAATAGGTGACTTTTTGGGTGCAGACCATTCTTCAGACCCCTTCTTCAATACCCCAAACTGCATACAGTGCATCAAACAGCCCCTGGCTGTCTGCACTCTCTACACCCTTCGATCAATTTGGATAAAATGCCTGGGTACATTCACACTGACGTGGCTTGCATGGAAATTGTGACTGGATTTGCCTACAGGAAATAAGTAAATGCGTTCCAAATATAAAACCTACACTTTGGAATACCCAGACGGTAGAACACGATACAATAGAAATATGAAGAAACAAGGAACTGCAGAAAACTGCAGATGCTGGTATACAAAAAAAAGTGCTGGTGTAACTCAGCGGGCTTGTATGTGTTTTGTTAAATAAAACAACGACTTCCTTTTAAACAAAGAATTTTAATCAACATTTGTTTTTAAAGACTTATTTTATAGAGAATGTGCGGATTAGTTTAGTTTTTAGTTTTAGTTTAGAGATAGTGTAGAAACAGGCCCTTCGGCCCACTGAGTCCAGGCTGATCTTTGATCACCCGATCACAGTAGTTCTATGTTATCCCACTTTTGCAATAAATCCCTAAAGGGCAATTTACAGAAGCCAATTAACCTATAAACCAGCACGTCTTTGGAATGTGGGAGGAATCCAGAGCACCCGGAGAAAACCTATGGGGTTACAGGAAGAACGTACAAACTCTGTACAGATTGCACCCGTAGTCAGGATCGAACCTGGGTCTCTGGCGCTATAAGGCAGCATCTCTACTGCTGTGCCGCCTCACAAACTTGAGAGCAATACCTATAATGCAAAAAAGACACAAAGTGCTGGAGTAACTCAGCGCGTCAGGTAGCATCTCTGGAGAACGTGGATAGGTGACATTTTAGGTCAGGACCCTTCTTCATAATACTTTTAGTGCAGTTATTCTTGTATGAAATTCAGCAACTCTCATGTTAACTCTTACATTGTAATGATGACCAGTAAATATTTTTCGGTGATGTGGATTGAGATAGATATTAGCAAGGGAGGAATAGATGGGAGGAATAGATTGGGTCACGCATGACCTGTTTTCCTGGATGGAAAAATCAAATACTCGAGGGCACAACTTTAAGGTGAGAGGGGTAGAGTTTAAAAGAGATGTGCAGAGCAACTTTTTTTACACAGTAGGAGGTGAATGGCTGTAACGCGCTGCCTGAGTCGGTTGTTGAAACAGGTATGACTTTGGATAGGATATGTATGGAATGGAAGGATATGGAGATGGACAAATTCTTGATTAGAATGGGTGTGAAGGGTTCTGAGGAGATGCCAGGGAAATGGGATTTGGAGGCAGAGATCAGCCATATACTGCTATCAGGTCTTGGCATCATGTTGAGCACAGACATTGTGGGCTGAAGGGCCTATTCTTGTGCTGTGCTGTTCTATGTTCAGATTGCCCCAGTATTTTGAGCATGCGGAACATTAGTCTGGGTTCAAGGTGCAGTAACGCAACCATTAAGTCACCTCATCCCAGAAGGCAGTTCATGCTCGTGTGCGGTTCTGACAATACTGTACTTAAACACTCCTTTCACTGGAAAGGTTCTCTCTGGAGCTTCTGTTGGGTGGTACTGGATATGTACTAAGGGGCTGTGGGCACCACCACACTGCTGGAGAGCATGATCAATGAAGAGACAAACTCAGATCTCTTTGCTGTAACTTGGTGACATCACAATTCTTGCTTCGAAGCTTTGAATACCTCCACCTGTATCAGAGAACACCAGGTTAAACACTGTTCACAAAGTGCTTCACCAGAACAGTCTGTTCTCACTCTCCTGGATCTGTGCAATGAGTGACCCATCACCGACTCACTTGGCTGCCTTTTCCAAATGGATGGAGCTCAAACCTTCTTGACGAACCAAACACAAGAATGAGTTGTGCTGATTCAGCCCAAGCCTCGCTGTTAAAAAGACATTTGGCCAGGAAAAATCTAGACAGATATGGGGCAGATGTGGGTAAATGGGACTAGCTCCGATGGGGCATCTTGTTCGGCAAGCATGAGTTGGCCCGAAGGACATGCTTCTATTACTCTAATTGCAGATGCTGGAAATCTGAAATTTAAAAAAGCAAAACTGCTGCAAATACTCAGTAGGTCAGACAGGATCTCCACAGATGCTGGCTCACCTGAGTATTTCAACAGTCCATTAATGGAGATATTTGGGCTGGGGTCAAAACCCTTTGTCAAAGAGAAAGGTATCAAGGAGGGTCATTTTACCTCAGCAGAGAGTTAACCCATAGACTGAAGAACCGCCATCATTTTCCAGGACACAGAAAATAGGTGCATTAGGCCATCAAACCCGCCCCACCATTCAATATGATCAACTGATCTATGCTGGCCTCAACTCTTCTGTGCCATTCCCTTATTAGCCCTAATTCCTTGATCTGTCAAACACTGGTTGGTCAGTGTGGGCAAGTCGGGCCGAAGGGCCTGTTTCCACACCGTATGACTATGACTCTACAACTGATGAAATTGAGAAAAGAAACTGCTGGAGGAACTTTTTCACACAGAGGGTTGCGAATCTGTGGAATTCTCTGCGTCAGAAGGCAGAAGAGAGAGTTGGATAGAGCTCTTAAAGATAGTGGAGTCAGGGGATTTGTTTAAGAAGGAACTGCAGATGCTGGAAAATCAAAGGTACACAATCAGGGGATTGGGGAAAAGGCAGGAACGAGGTACTGAGTGTGGATGATCAGCCATGATTACAGTGAATGGTGCTGCTGGCTTAAAGGGCAGAATGGCCTACTCCTGCACCTATTGCCTATTATCTAATTAGGAGAAGGCATCAGTAAAAATAAATGGGTGACGTTTCGGGTCGAGAATCTGCTTCATAGATGGTGCCTGACCTGCTGAATTGCTTCAACGTTTGGGTCCTTGATATTTGTGGAGGAGACATGCAGGTGTAAAAATACATTACAAGTAATTAGGAGAGAGCACCAGTAAATCACAGGCATTTGGAGATAGTAACCTGATTTGTGATAAATGTCCATAGTGACCCATACAGAGAAGAAACAGTTGCCAAGAGATTTAGGTTCATCAAAGTAAAATAATAGCTCAGCATTGCAGGGCGGGTTGTGGATCAGTGATTGTCCTCCAAGTAAAGATAAACCGATTGTGAGTACAAACATTCCCTGGAAAGCCCTGGTCAATGTTCACACCTCCCCGGGTTTACCAGTAAATAGTCGCACACGCTCTGGGCTCATTAGTAGATAATCGCACACTCCCAATATCCCAGTAAGTGTCCACACAGTCCCCAGACCCCCAGTAAATATTCACACACTACCAGTAAATGTTCACATTTTTGATATATTTTTTTCAACTTTGGGCTTTAATAATACAAAATGCCACCAACGGCGACTCTTGTCTACTCTCAGTGTAATCTGCTTTTCTAACTCTTTTGTACTTCAGTATAATGTGTCTGGTTATTATTGAATTGTATGCAAACTTTTTGTTGACTGTACCTAGGTACATGTGACAATAAGGTATCATTGAAACGTTGAACTCTGCACTGTCGATCTTCCCTTTTGCTCTATCTGTTGTACTTGAGTTTGAACACATTGCATGGAATATTTGATCAGTTTGATCATATACAAGACAAAGCTTTTCACAAACCTTGGCAGATGTGACAATAACATATCTGAGCAATTGATTAGTACAGTGAGAGGCTTTGCAGAGTGATACACAGTTGCAATACAGTAGTTAAAAAAACATAGAAACAAGGAACTGCAGATGCTGATTAATACACAAGGGGACAGAAAGGAACTCAGCAGGTCAGGCAGAATCTCAGCATCAGATTGGTGATGGTGCAGGCCGTCTGAGGAAGGGTCTCAACCCGAAACGTCATCTATCCATGTTCTCCAGAGTTAGACACAAAATGCTGGAGTAACTCAGCGGGACAGGCAGCATCTCTGGAGAGAAGGAATGGGTGACGTTTCAGGTCAACAATCGCCTTCAGAGATGCTGCCTGACCTGCGGAGTTGCTCCAGCATTTGAGTCATCAATAGTTGTTGAGAAGACTTGCAGATGTAAAAATACATTACAAGTAATTGACAATGATACACAGAAACAGATACTATTCCCTTTGTAATGTTTAGTTAACCGGACTGGCTTGACCTAGTTTATCTCCCTTTTGTCACCGTACATCATAACATCATAACCACTTTGCTGTAACATGGTCCGGGCAAGAGGTGATGCTTGGTGCTAGGTGCTGATGCCGGGCATATTCACATTGGCCTTTTTCTCCGTGAAGAACTTCTTCAGGACTACCACCTGTCCGATCGTAACCACGAAAAGGATGATGGTCTCGGCCGTCGCCCAGTACATGATACTGGCGTTGACACTGTCTGCGTGTAGCCAGTCGACCAGCAACTGTACATGGTAATTTTTGTGCAAGTCTTCTAACCTTACCAGAGAACTGTGCACCTTGATGCAGGAATACTCCAGCTGACGGAGAAGCAAAAAAAAAAAAAAGATGATGATCAGTTTATATATACAGTACAGAAACAGACCCTTCGGCCCACTGAGTCCATGCTGACCAGCGATCATCCCAGCCGGATTACCCCCTGATAAATTCCAACCAAGCTTAGACAGGGCAGAATTTGTTAGGTGTATCCAAGAGGGAGATCTGAAATTCAGGTCTTTTCAGAAGTTACCAGGCTTCTATACGGTCCTTCCATAAGCTAGGGTACTGTCCGACTCACCACTACCCCACTGAGGACGTTGGAGTTTGTCGACAGAACTGATGTGCTAAAATGCAGAGAACAATATTCTGCACTTTGTATCATCCCCTTTGCTTTATCCATTGTACTTGAGTTTGCACTGATTGCATCTACGGATGTACTGTGTATATGATCTGTTTGAATAGCATGCAAAACAAAGTTTTCTTCTGTACCTTGATAAATGTGACAATAATAAAATGAAACCTAAACCCATATGGATAGTCTAACTATATAAGGGGCCAGTCTAGTCCCCATATGGATCCCCATATGGATAGTCTAACTATATAAGTATTGACATTTGGTCTGTTCTGTTAATTTAATCAAACTCTGTAAAGCACTTTGGTTCAAATACTGGTTTTGTTGAAAAGTGCTATATAAATAAAGATTATTATTATTATTATTATTATATATAAGGGGCCAGGCTAGACTTTGTATTGGAAAATTAGTGGAGACTAGAGCTGCACAGTGGGGCAGCTGGTAGAGCTGCTGCCTCAGCACCAGACACCCGGGTTCGATTCTAACCTCGGATGCTGTCTCTATGGAGTTTACATGTTCTCCCTGTGACCCCATGGGTTTCCTCCAAGTGCTGCAGTTTTCTCTCACTTTCTAAAGACATGTTGGTTTGGAGGTTAATTGCCTTCTGTAAAATTGCCCACAGTGTGTGGTGGGTGGATGAGAAAGTGAGATAACATAGAACTTGTGAGAACAGGTGATCAGAGATCGGAGTGAACTTGGTGGGTCGAAGGGTCTGTATGTATCTCCATGCCTTATCTCCAAAGTTGAAAAAAACTTAAACCTAAAAAAACCAGAATGAGTCTGGCCAGGTGACTGGTGTCAATGCGGGAGCGTTTTGAGTCAAGTCAACTTGATTCGTCACGTACACATATGAGATGTGCAGTGAAATGAAAAGTGGCAATGCTTGCGGATTGTGCAAAAAGACTACAAAACAGAATGGAACAGAATCAGTAATTACACATTTGTGGGAGAAATAAAGAAGAAACAGGAATTTTAAAAATACACCACACAACAGTAAATTGGTACAGTAAGTTAGTCCCTGGTGAGATAGGAGTTTACAGTCCTAATGGTCTCTGGGAAGAAACTCCTGCTCATCCTCTCTGTTTTAACAGCATGGCAACGGAGGCGTTTGCCTGACCGTAACAGCTGGAACAGTCCGTTGCTGGGGTGGAAGGGGTCCCCCATGATATTGTTGCATCTGGATTTGCAACTTCTGATGTATAGATCCTGCAGGGGGGCGAGTGTAGTTCCCATAGTGGTTTCGGCCGAACGCACTACTCTGCAGAGCCTTCTTGTTCTGAGAACAGTGATTCTATGGTTCAATGGTTCTTTATCGTCAGCACTGTGAAATTCTTTTGCACAACCACAAATGCACGGTCTACACATTTTTGGCTGCGTTTTAAAATTTAATAAAACAACTCCTTAATGTTTTAAGATAGTCATGAATAAGGATACGTTTGGACTTTGGGGGAAAGTACCAAATTGTAGAAGGGCAAGTGTTATTAAGCAGGAGGTAGGGAGTGTAAATCGGGAGCAAGTGTTATTTAGTAAGTCCACATCTGATATTGTTGGAGTCACTTGGAGATCGGATGTTCAGATTTCAGGGCTGGTATGCTCCAGTAAGGAGGTAAGGAGGAGAGACAAGGATGGTAAGGTAAGGGAGAAACTTGGATGTCGAAAGAGGTTTTAAATGTGGTCAAATAGTAAAATGAAGCATACGTTAGGAAGATGAAATCAATGGAATTGATTAATTGAAAGCAACCAGGTGGTAAGTGCTCAAGCAGGGAGTTATGTGGGTCGGAAGTGCCATCAAAAATCCTTTGCAAGTAGGATCAGGGAGAATCTCAAGACATTTTATACATACGTTAAAAAGAAGAGAGTTATTGGGGAGAGGGTAGGACAAAAAAATAGTGCTGGAGTGACTTAGCAGGGCAGGTTTCATGGACAAGTCTAGGATAAAGGAGGACATTTATGCTTAGATTCAAAGGATGTAAGCAAGATGCTAAATTAGTACTTTTCATCAGTATTTGTCATAGAGGAAGACATGCGGCTAGTGAGATCAACATGGGGTCTACTAGGGGATATTGAGATATATGGAGGTGGTGTTGGATCTCTTGAAGAGCATTAAAGTGACCAAGTCTCCAGAATCTAAAAAGGGTCTATCCCAGCTTTTTGAAAGAGTCAAGAGAGGAGATTGTTGGGGTCTTGACAAAAATCTTTCCATTTTCTTTAGCCACAGGCAAGATTTTAAATTGGTGTTTCGAGGCTTTTAGATAGGCAGATAGATATGCAGGGAATAGAGGGATATGGATCATGTGCAAAAAAAATTGATTGGTTTAATTTAGCATCATGTTCAACACAGACATAGTGGGACCAAGAGCCTACACATGTACCGCAGTCTTGGCAGACCAGTTAGCTCTTTAAGTACATTCTATTATTCAATAAAATCCTGGCTGATCCAGCCTTAACTTCAACTCTACTTCCACACACTCTCCCCGTACTCCTTGACTCCATTGTACTTTAAACATCAGTCAGTCTCTGCTTAATATATAATCAACAAAACGTCTTCCTAACATTCTGTGGTAGAGAATTCCAAAGGTCCATGGCCGATAAAAATCCCCCTCACCTCAATCTAACAATGGCAACCCCTTTATTAGATCATAAAAGACATAGCGCAGGTTCATGGCCTTCGGCCTACAATACAGTGTTGACCATGATACCCAGATACACTGATCTCATCTGCCTGTACATGATCCATATCCCTCTATTCCCTGCACTTCCAAGCTGCTTAAATGCCCCTGTCATATTTTCCCCCACCACCATCCATGGCAGGGCACCCACCAACCACTGTGTAAAAAAAAACCTGCCGCACACATCTCCTTTAAATTTTGCCCCTCTCATTTTAATGAATGAAAACTTTATTGTCATTCAGATATACACCTAGACACAGTGCACCTTGAACGAAATTTCGTTGCATTTTACTCTCCAAAATCAGTTAAAAGTTAAAAGTTCCAGGTGCGTCCATAAAAATGCGTCATGCGCATGGTTCTGTAAAATAAATATATATATTAAAAAGTTTTTAAAAGTGACGATATTTTAAAAGTTCTAGCCTCGGTTTTTTTGATTGTTCAGTAATCTTATGGCCTGGGGGATGAAGCTGTTGCAGAACCTAGTTGTCCCGCTCTTCATGCTGCGGTACCTCCTCCCAGAGTTAAGCAGTATGAACAGTCCAAATTGTGGGTGTATTAAAGTCCAGTCTTTGACATTTCTTCCATGGGAAAAGGTTTCTGTCTGTCCACCATCTTGATATCTCTCGGGAGATTTAACTAAAACTGGACCGGGCACAGTATAGTATAATTGTGTATACTTCTGTCAGGTCTCATCTCAGCCTTCGGCATTGCTGAGGAAACAATCCATGTTTATTATTCTGAAACTGTGCCCCGATTTCTGGATGCCTCGTCGGAGGGCAAACATCTTCTCCATATCGCTGGTTTAGAGTTGGAGATGGGTTAAGTAAGACCAAGAGCACAGTGGCACAGCTGGTAGAGCATCAATCCCCCTCAGAATCTGTTAGGTTTCAATAAGATCTTCTAAAGTCGAATGAGGAGAGGCTCAACATTTCCTTAAACATCAATGTAGAGAACCTTCTCTGCTCAACCCCCAATTCAAGCGCATTCTTCCTTAAACATGGAGACTAAAACTGCACACGGTCGTTCATCTGGCATCACACCAGTAAAGATGTATCAAAATGTCCCTCATTTTATCCCCCACACCCCTTGCAAGACAGCCAATATTCCATCATCTTTCCAGACTTGTTAACTTCTTGTGTTCCATTTACTAGGACTCTCAGATTCACCACAGCGTTTTGTCATCTCAGTGTTAAAGACACGCGTTATAGAACACTAACTTGTAGAGAGCAAAGATGGCTATCAAAAATTACAACAGGATCTTGATCAGTTGGGCAAGTGTCAATCAAACCGTCCACAGAGTACAGGTGCAGGATAATGAGTATAAATAATGCTTAGTGCAAGATAAAGTTCAGTGAGGTCCAATTAAAGACAGTTCAAAGGTCTCCAATGAAGTAGATGGTAGGTCAGAACCGTTCTCCAGTTGGTGAGAGGACGGTTCAGTTGCCTGATAATACCTATGTAAAAACTGACTAGTCTAGCCATCAGTACTTCCTGTGCAAACAAAAAGGTATTAGTATGTATCATTAATGTAAGGTAAAATTAAATAATGACGTTTAACAATTTAGAGGCGCTGCCACGCCATACCATCGGAAAATAAACCAGTGCTGGCCTCTTGGGTGAAGGTGAAACAGCCTGACTTTCACAAGCCCTGTCATAGCCAACTAACCTGGGTAAGAGCAGCAGCAGTGGTGGAGTTATTGGGGACAGCTGGAATAAAATCGCCAATCTTCAGTTGGAAGTAGATCTTCTTGTGGGTGAAGGTGGAGAATCTGTTGCCAAAGCAGAACTTGTAGACCCCAGACATCATGGCTTTGGCATTGTAAGATTCATGGCTTATCTTGTGCTTTCTGTAGGTCATGTTCCCAGTGGGGTCTTCAATGAAGCTATCCACATCATAGTGACCCCCTGCAATCACCTGTGGATATAAAGAGGTTTACGTTTTATCAACACATCCACCTATGATCAGCTTAGAGATCCAGTCTAGTCTAGAGATACAACTTGGAAACAGGCCCTTCAGCCCACTGAGACCGCGCCAACCAATGATCCCCACACACTAACACTATCCAACACACACTAGGGACAATTTACAATTGTACTGAAGCCAATTAGCCTACCAACCTGTACGCCTTTGGAGTGTGGGAGGAAGCTGGAGATCCCGGAGAAAACCCACGAGATCGTACATACTCCGCACAGACAGCACCCGTATTCAGGATCGAACCCAGGTCTCTGGCTCTGTAAGGCAGCAACTCTACTGTTGTGCCACCTTACTGCAGAGGCGATCATTTTGATATTGGGTACAGGAAATTGGAATTCCCTCCCTGAAAAACAGCAGAGATCATGGGCTGCACCCTGTGAATTACCCCTATTGTGCAAAGGGAAAGTGGCAAAATATAAAGTTCACGTGAACAGATGGTTGGCATGGTTGGCATGGTTGGCATGGGCTCGGTGGGCTGAAGGGCCTGTCTCCAAGCTAGATTTTTTTTAAACTAAAAAAAAACGCACTCTCTAGTGATTCACAGCCATTAAATACATGAAGTTTACAACCAATTAGACCAACGTTATATTTATTTAATGTCAGTTGAATAAAGCATAACTACTCTACACTGGAAATACCTAATTAGACAGTTGGCAGCGTTTCAAGAAGCTGGTTCTCCTCCACCTCCACAAGGCCAATGTGGGATGGGCCAACACATGCTGACACAGTCGATGAAGCCAACAGAATGAACTTAATAAAAACATAAGAGCTTTGCACCCATGTACAAAGGATTTGTACCCATTAGACAACTTAACGATGATTCAGCAAGAGTCACAATAGTTCATTGGGACCTGAATCCTTTAAAGTGGGGTCGCAGGTAGTCCAAAAGGCTTTTTGCACATTCGCCATCATCAGTTGGAATATTGAATATAGAAGTTGGGAGGTAATGTTGCAGTTATGTAAAGCGTTGGTCAGGCCACATTTAGAGTGTTGTGTTCAGTCTTGGGCACCATATTATAGGAAAGATGTTGTCAAGCTGGAATGGACACAGAGAAGATTTATGATGATGTTGCCACTGACAACTTGCCAGGACTCGAGGGCCTGAGCTGTAGGGAGCGGTTGATGAGGTTTAACAGGAACCTGAGGGGTAACGTTTTTACACAAAGGGTGGTGGTTGTATGGAATGATCTGCCAGAGCAGGTATATGAGGCAGGTACGATCACAACGTTTAAGAAACATTTAGGTACATAGACAAAGGACAAAGGACAAACAAAGGACAAAGGACAAAGGATATTTATTGTCACATACACCCAATGGTGTAGTGAAATTTGTCTTGCCATGCAGCACACAGATAAAGATTAGACATAACATTAAAGAGATTTAACAATAAACATAAAAACATCCCCCCACAATGGTTCCCACTGTGGGGGAAGGCACAATGTCCAGTCCCCATCCCTAGTTCACCCATAGTCGGGCCTATTGAGGCCTCCACAGTTGCCTCTATGGAGGCCCGATGTTCCAGGCCGTTCTCGCCGGGTGATGTAGTTCCGGCGTCGGGAGAGTCCTAACAGCGGCATGGGACACCTGGAACAGCCGCTTCCGTACTGGAGGCCGCGGCTTCCGAAGTCAACAAGGCCGCGCCGGATGGAGCTCCACTACTGGCGATCTCGGCGAGAGATCCCAGGCTCCGTGATGTTTAAGTTCAGCTGCTGGCCGCTCCACAGTCCCGCAGCTCCGCGATGTTTTTTCTCGGCGGTCTTCAGCTCACCGGAGCTCCAGCGCGGCGACCCGGGCAAGGCATCGCCCGCTCCGCTCCGCGATAGCGTTCTAGCGTTGTGCCGCTGCCGAAGCCGAGGTACTGGGCGGTCCTCGACAGGAAACGCTGCTCCAGGCCCGCTAGTAGGCCGCGAGGACGGGTCGAAACTGCAGCCCGGAGAAAAGCTGCCTCTCCGACCAGGTAGGAGACCCTAGAAAGCAGTTTCCCCCCCCCCCCCCCCCCCCCCACATAAAAAGGCTAGAACTCCTAAAAAACAAACATTCAACTAACTGAAAATAAGAGAAAAGATGAAAAACAGACAGCTGCAGGCTGGGCAGCCATACCACACAGGACGGTGCCCCCAAGACTAAAAATAGATAGGATAGGTTTCGAGGGATTTGGGCCAAACGCAGGCAGGTCAAGTCAAGTCAAGTCAATTTTATTTCTATAGCACATTTAAAAACAACTCTCATTGACCAAATGGGACTAGAGTAGATGGGACATGTTGGTCGGCGTGGGCAAGTTGGGCAGAAGGGCCTGTTTTTGTATTACTCTATGAATCGAAAAATTACGAACATTCACATATTAGATAAGTGCCAAAGGATATCCCATTAGACCCATGGCCCTTTGCACATTGCTTTTCCTGCTTCCTTTGCCACAACTTTTTAACCATTCATGGGATGCGACGTCACTAGTAATGCCAGCGTTTAGTATCTCTCCCCAACTCCACCTGACCTGCTGAGGGAGTTATGCATTAATGACATACAAGCCTGACTGAGTCAGGTTGCCATACTTCCTGAAGGAAAGGAATTTTTTGTCTTTAATGGGGTGACACAACGACATTCCAGATAGTGCTGCCACCATGTAGCTCCAGCGATCCAGGTTCAATGCTGGCCTCTGGTGCTGCCTGTGTGGAGCTTCCATGTCCTTCCTGAGACCACATGGGTTTCCCGGGTGATCCGGTCCCGTTCCCGTTCCCCCTCCCTGCCCCCATATCACAAAGGCATGTTGGATGTTGGCCATTGTAAATTATCCCCCAGTGCATCTATTGATGGAGTGAGAGAATAACTTGCATGGAAAATAAGTGGGGGAAATGGGACTAATGACAATGCTCTGAGGACTAGCCTAGCCTCAATGGGCCGAACAGTCTATTTTTATGTTATAAGAATATGGATAGTTTCAAATGTAATTAATTATTTGATTTTAAGTTCAGCAACTCTCACCTGCTCTATATGGGATTCAAACCCATGTCTGCTTGGTTTTGTGTAGGAAGGAACTGCAGATGCTGGGTTAAAACAAAGATAGACACAAAAAGCTGGCGTCCAGCTGGTCAGTAACTAACCACTACGTTATCCTTTTCAATGTTAAACTAAATACGCTTCCAACATTCCCAGGGATCACAATTTTTTTTTAAAACCCTACCCTTCTCCTGATTTATTTGATAATTGTTTTAAATCAGAGTTTTCTGATGTTTCTGACCAAGACTGATCCATTCTCGCTCTACCTCTTTATTGTACGAGTTTGGCTTGATTGGATTTATGTTGAGTTTTATCTGATGAAAACATTTCATGCTTTTGAACACTATCAATAAATCTACCTTTAGCTTCACGGTTCAAAGGAGAGCAGTCCCAGGTCTCCTAGTCTCTCCATGTAACTCATACCATCTCATAAACTTGCCGTTCTTCAAAATGGATTGGTCCCTGGATTTAGGTAGATTCTTGGTTTCATGTTTCTTGGTTTCCTGGTCTTCCAAAATATTCCAAATGGAATTTAAACTGGAGGTGGTGGAGGGAGGACTTCAGCCAAAAATACCTTAAATTTAGTTGTATCTGGTTGGGTAACTATGGTAGGGTGAAGACCATTCCATGCTTTAATTGTGCGGGGGAAGAATGAATTGTTGTACACATCTGTCTTGGTAGCTGGTATCTTAAATTGGATCGAATGCCCTCGTCTGCTCCTAATTGGTTTGGGTTTGGTATAGGTTTTGTGATCTATGTCGAGCTGGCCATTTAACATTTTGTAAAAACAGGTCAAGCGGTGAGCTGGATGACCGTAGACTATGTGAACCAGTGATTTGTAATTAATTAACCCTCATACTCGAGCCCTGTATCTGGAAAGATTGAGATGCAGTGTGCTTTTATCAACTAGTATATCAAAGATTTGTGCATTTGCTTGCTGGAATTCACTGTTTCTCGATCCTTTTTGAAACAGTGCTTTTGAGGTTATATTACCTCTTTCCAATTTTCCCAAATGCATTGGTTTTTCTGTGTTAAATTTCGCTTTTCACCTGTGCACATCTGAAGTCTTTTACCATCCCCCTCCGTTGGAGCTCACTTTCAAGATTCACGTTGCTTGGAAACTTAGGTCACCACTATACATCAAATGTGCTGTCTTAATGCCAACCACAAAGGCACACTATTGTTTGTGTTCCCAGAATCTGATAAGCAACTACGAACAACAACTTGAGACCAAAAAAATACTGCTGACATTGGAAATGTAAAATAAAACAGAAAATATTGAAAGCTCTTGGAATTAGACAGCTTGTGTAGAGACAGGAACAGAGTAAGCATTTCCACAGACAATGTCCAGCATTCCGTTTGTGTTGATCCAGTAGCTTACTGAAGTTTCTCTTGGCCAGTCCTGTTGCCAATGTATCTTTAATCTAAACGACACACTTTAATCTCACTAACCATCAATTACCTATTTACATTGTTTTAGCTTTTAGAGGCACAGCATGGAAACAGGATCTTCGTCCCACCTGACCACCAGCCACAAGTCTATCTTCATTCTCTTTTGCATCCTACACACTAGGGACAAGTTAACATACAAACCTGCATGTCTTTGGAAAGTGGGAGGAAATTGGAGCTTCTGGAGAATACCCATGCGAACACAGAATGTACAAACTGATAGCATCTGTAGTCAGGATCAACCCTGGGTCTCCGGCGCGGTGAGGCACATGGACTTTAGACTTCAGAGATACAGCATGGAAACAGGCCCTTCAGCCCATCGAGTCCGCGCCAACCAGCGATCACCCCGTACATTAGCACTATCCTACACACTAGGGACAATTTACAATTTTACCTAAGCCAATGAATCTACAAACCCTCATGTTTTTGGAGTGTGAGAGGAAACAGGAGCACCTGGAGAAAACCCGCGTGGTCACAGGGTGAACATACAAACTGCAGACAGCACCCGGAGTCAGGGTCGAACTCGGATCTCTGGTGCTATGACGCACAAAGATCCCACATTAATCCTATGGGATGAATGCTGGGGCAGTGCATCTGATTGATGGTTGATGAAGCCTTAGTGGGCTGAAGAGTCTGTTTCTGTGCTGTATCTCTCTTTGACATCAGTTTTGTGATGTTTGACATCAGGAAAGTGATGTTTGCTTTTGAAGTCCAAATACACACATCAACTAGATTACTCTTACCAACATGCCCCTGTTACTTCACTGAAGATTTAAGATGGTCACACAGAATCTTCCTTTTACAAATCCATCAGATTTAGGTCATAGAGTGATACAGAGTGGAAACAGGCCCTTCGGCCCAACTTGCCCACACCGGCCAACATGTAGAAACATAGAAATTAGGGTGCAGGAGTAGGCCATTCGGCCCTTCGAGCCTGCACCGCCATTCAATATGATCATGGCTGATCATCCAACTCAGTATCCTGTACCTGCCTTCTCTCCATACCCCCTGATCCCCTTAGCCACAAGGGCCACATCTAACTCCCTCTTAAATATAGCCAATGAACTGGCCTCAACTACCCTCTGTGGCAGAGAGTTCCAGAGATTCACCACTCTCTGTGTGAAAAAAGTTCTTCTCATCTCGGTTTTAAAGGATTTCCCCCTTATCCTTAAGCTGTGTCCCAGCTGCACTAGTCCCACCTGCCTGTGCTTGGCCCATATTCCTTCAACCCACGTTATGGGCTTTGTATACTATAAGAGGAGCTTGTAGTTGATTCTATACCATACACATTCTGAAGAAGACTTCCTTTTCTTTAATGCCAGCAGTGATTAATTATACATTTAAGGATATAATTTATATTTAAGAACTGCATGAGAACAGTAAGCTGCCTCCATCAGCATCATCATCCCTGGGCAATAAATGGCTTCTATTTTTACTGATGTCCAAACGTTGATCATGTCTGTAAATTGGAAAACCATTCCATATGGTAAACACACCTCGTTATTGTGGAGACACAAGGAACTGCAGATGCTGGTTTACAAAAAAACCCACAATGATCAGGCAGCATCTGCAGAGGGCATGGATGGTGATGTCTCAAGTCCCAACCCTTCTTCAGTCTGAAGAACAGCCCCAACCCGCAACATCGACTATCCATGTCCTTACAGATGCTGCCTGACCCTCTGAGTTACTCCAGCAGTTTGCGGTCCTCCTCCCCCCCCCCCCCTCCCCCATCAATATTGTGATGAATGGCATCAAAATCACACACAATAGATTTGAAGGAGCAATTACTGAAAGTGGATGGAGAATGGACATTAGTTCTGCCAGTTGTAGGAACAAACAGATGTACGTACATTGGACTTTTGGAGTTAATAATATTACGGGAGCTTGCCATATGTAGGGGTGTCCATAACTGGAGCATTCATGTCCCACAGATGGACTTTAAAAGAAAACTTTAACAAGGAAATGTTATCATATAATCACAGTTACAATACACAATAGACAATAGGTGCAGGAGTAGGCCATTCGGCCCTTCGAGCCAGCATCGCCATTCAATGTGATCATGGCTGATCATCCACAATCAGTACCCCGTTCCTGCCTCCTCTCCATATCCCCTGACTCCGCTATCTTACTACAAAGATTAAAAATGCCCCGCAGCTTGCCAACATCAATCTAGCAATCACCAAATAACAACAGTATTATTCCAGAGATTCGCTGGTCTCTGTGAGAAGATGTTTCCCATGCAACTTAGTTTTAAATGATGGACTCTACACCTTGTGATCATGTCCCCTTTGTCTGGGAAACATCTACCTACCCCTCTCAGTGTGCCATATGAGTAAGGTCACCCCTCGTTCTAAACTTCAAGGAACACAGACCCAGATGTCTAGTTACTAGTTACTAGTTCCTCTGAAGTTCGTCTCCTGCATTTTGTGTCTATCCTCGGTGTAAACCAGCATCTGCAGTTCCTTTATACCCTTCTCTCTTCCTTGTATGTCTGCAACAACCAACAGGCAACCCAAACATGGGAACCGTCCTCGTTGGAATCTTGAGCAAAGCTCAAAGCTCCCGGGTCAGGCAACGTCTGTGGAGTAGACGGCAGATGCTCCCCACAGATGCTGCCTGGCCCGCTGAGTTCCTCCGGCACTTTGTGTTTCGCTCAAGATTCCAGCATCTGCAGTTCCCTTGTGTCGCCTCCTCGGGACCATACCTGGAAAAAGAAGGTGAACTCGGTGCCGTTCTCGACCTGCTCGAAGAAACATTGGACATCTTGGTCGGCCAGTTCGAAGATGAATCGAGTGAAAGCGGCAGAAGCCGAGGACAGCAACAGCAGGAAATAGACGGGCGTGATCATTGCAGGTGGAGCGTGGGGAGCAGCCGGGATGAAACTGACTGGGAGAAACTTCAGGCAGCGCCGGGCTCCCGTTCACAGATTGAAATCATCTCGCCGTCCTCCACGTCTGTTCCAGCTCCGCCTTCCCTCAATGATCAACCCAAACCTGACGTGGCAGCGAATCCTGAGCCCTCCGGTACAGGAGAGGTGTCATGGAGGGAGAGAGGAGGAGAGGGAGAGACAGAGAGGGGAGGTTAGAGGGAGAGGATGGAGGAGGCGTGTTAACATACTGGCCATTCTGCAGCGTAAAGTCGACAGCGCGGTCACGTTTACATTCAGCCTTCGTGATGTCTCCGTTCCTTGCTGAAGCTTTTTCTCTCTGACTAGCCAGAACATTATCCCTCCCCCACCCTTGCTGGTTTCACTGTTTGTATCTGAAGACAGACACAACATTCTGGGGGACAGGCAGCATCTCTGGAGAGAAGGAAGAGGTGACGTTTCAGGTCGAGACCCTTCTTCAGCCAGAGATGTTGCCTGTCCCGGTGAGTTGCTCCAACATGTTGTGCCTATCTTCGGTTTAAACCAGCATCTGCAGTTCCTTCCCACACATCACTGTTTGTGTCCCTTTGTTATCGCCTCTTCCACATCCAACAATGGACCGTTGTAGGCTCCACCTATCTTGAGTCATCGGTGCCTGCTGTGATTAGTTCTGTACCTTTTCTTATCTCTAGTTTCCCTATCCCCTGACTCTCTGTCTCAAGAAGGGTCTCGACCCGAAACGTCGCCTATTCCTTCTCCAGAGATGCTGCCTGGCCCGCTATTACTCCAGCATGTTGTGTCTACCTTCGGTGTAATGTGGATGCATTTGTGATCATTTTCCAATGTTCTTTCGACTCTGGATCAGTTCCTGTGGACTGGAGGGTAGCCAGTGTAACCCCACTTTTTAAGAAAGGAGGGAGAGAGAAAACGGGGAATTATAGACCAGTTAGCCTTACATGGGTAGTGGGGAAGATGCTGGAGTTGATTGTTAAAGATGTTATAGCAGTACATTTGGAAAGCAATGACAGGATCCGTCAAATTCAGCATGGACTTACGAAGGGGAAATCATGCTTGACTAATCTTCTGGAATTTTTTGAGGATGTAACAAGTAGAATGGATAATGCCCCTGTCCCACTTAGGAAACCTGAACGCAAACCTCTATAGACTTTGCGCCCCACCCAAGGTTTCCGTGCGGTTCCCGGAGGTTGCAGGTGGTTGCCGGAGGTTGCAGGTAGTGGAAGCAGGTAGGGAGACTGACAAAAACCTCCGGAAACCTCCGGGAACCGCACGGAAACCTTGGGTGGGGCGCAAAGTCTCCAGAGGTTTCCGTTCAGGTTTCATAAGTGGGACAGGGGCATAAGGGAGAGCCAGTGGATGTGGTGTATCTGGACTTTCAAAAAGCCTTTGACAAGGTTCCACACAAGAGATTAGCGTGCAAAATTAGAGCACATGGTATTGGGGGTATTGACATGGATAGGGAACTGGTTGGCAGACAGGAAGCAAAGAGTAGGAATTAATGGGTCCTTTTCAGAATGGCAGGCAGGCAGTGACAAGTAGGGTACTGCAAGGCTCGGTGCTGGGACCCCAGTTATTTACAATATATATTAACGATTTAGATGAGGGAATTAAATGTGACACCTCCAAGTTTGTGGATGACACAAAGCTTGGATGGCAGTGTGAGCTGCGATGAGGATGCTATGAGGCTGCAGGATGACTTAGATAGGTTGGGTGAGTGGGCAGATGCATGGCAGATGCTGTATAATTTGGATAAATCTGAAATTATCCACTTTGGTGGCAAGAACAGGATGGCAGATTATTATCGGAATGGTGTCAGTTTAGGAAAAGGGGAGGTGCAATGAGACCTGGGTGTGCTTGTACATCAGTCACTGAAAGTAATCATGCAGGTACAGCAGGCAGTGAAGAAAGCTAATGGCATGTTGGCTTTCATTGCAAGAGGATTTGAGTTTAGGATCAAGGACGTCCTACTGCAGTTGTACAGGGCCACGGTGAGACCGCACCTGGAGTATTGTGTGCAATTTTGGTCTCCTACTTTGAAGAAGGACATTCTTGCTTTAGAGGGAGTGCAGCGTAGGTTCACCAGGTTAATTCCCAGGATGGCGGGGCTGACATATGATGAAAGGAGGAGAGAGGATCTTATAGAAACACATATTCAATTCTTAAAGGATTGGACAGGTTAGAAGCAGGAAAAATGTTCCTGATGTTGGGGGAGTCCAGAAACAGGGGTCACAGTTTAAGAATAAGGGGTAGGCCATTTGGAACTGAGATGAGGAAAAACTGCGTCAGTGTATCTTCCCTGATGTGTTCAATTTTCTGCCATCATAGAGTAATAATTCGTGGAAACAGGCCCTTCGGTCCAACTTGCCCATGCTGACCAATAGATGCCCCATCTACACTAGTCCCACCTGCCCACATTTGATCCAGATCGCTCCAAACCTTTCCTATCCATGTACCTCTCTTTAAATATCGCAAGTTGAAATATTTTACATCCATGACATAAGGGAGGCAGGTGGATGGGAAGAGGGGTTGTGGCATAAACAGTGTAGAAGAATAAGCCGAGAACCATTGGTCTTCACTAATTGCCCTGTTGGGTATTACTCCTGCTCCAGGATTTTCAGGATCTTCCGTTTGAAGTGAATTTCATGATTGCCCATTAGCTTGGAATGAACTTACAAAACCACGGGTGCTGGTTTAATGCAATGTGTGGAAGGAAGCTGCAGGCGGTGGCTGTTCTACACCCGAGTGCCAGATACACAAACATAGGCGGAGTTTGAGGGGAAGGGCGGAACTGGAATACTCTGCTTTCTTTTAACCGCTATTGGCCTGTCCCACGTTTTCGGCGACTGCCGGCACCCGTCATGGGTCGTTGCGGGTCGCCGTAAATTTTCAACGTGTTGAGAATTCAGCGGCGACCAGAAAGACTCTACGACTCTTTGGGCGACTGAGGAGACGACTCACGACCATACAGGCGACATGTCGCGGGGTGAAGCCTGTATGGTTGTGGGCAGTCGCCCAAAGAGTCGTACCTTTTTCTGGTCGCCGCTGGATTTTCAACATGTTGAAAATATTCGGCGACCTGCAAAGACCTATGACGGGTGCCGGCAAGTCGCCGAAAAAATCGCATAAGAGGGACAGGCCCGTTAGATTTTTCTTGCCCACCTTGTGAAGTATACAACGCAGCATACAAACTGGCAAGGTGTAACCTATCCCGGGGGATCAGGGAAGCGAAGAGGCTGTATGGACAAAAACTTAATAGCCACTTCGCAAATGACAAAGACGCACGTCGCTTGTGGCAGGGATTTCATACCATCACTGACTACAAGTCCACCCCGCTGCCGATATGCCAAAACGACCCCTCTCTACCAGATGAACTGAACAAGTTATACGCACGGTTTGAGGTTAAAAACAGCACCCAGACATGTGCACTACTGCCATCTCCCAGTGACCAGTCGCTCAGGTTGTCCGCAGCCGGAGTTAAAAAGGCCTTTGCCAGCATCAATCCACGCAAAGCTGCAGGGCCGGACAACATTCCTGGATGCGTTTTGAGAGACTGTGCTGAGCAACTGAAAGATGTCTTCACAGACATTTTTAACATCTCACTCAGCCAGGCAGTAGTGCCCAACTGTCTTAAGAGTGCCACCATCGTCCCTGTCCCGAAGAAACCAAACCCAGCCTGCCATAATGACTTTCGACCATTGGCTCTAACACCCATAGTAATGAAGTGTTTTGAGCGACTGGTTATGCAGCACATCAAAAATAGTCTACCTGCCGACCTAGACCCACTGCAGTTCGCCTACAGAGCCAACGGATCCACAGTTGATGCAGTCTCAACAACACTGAACCTCATACTGTCACACCTTGATCGGAAAAATACTTATGCCAGGATCCTCTTCATAGACTTCAGCTCTGCGTTTAACACAATCATTCCGCAGCAGCTGGTGGAGAAGTTGGAGCTATTGGGGGTTGATGCTGGCACATGTAACTGGGTCCTGAACTTTCTATCGCAACGGCAGCAGACAGTCAGGGTGGGCAGTAGGACATCAAAAACCATAGCCGTGAGCACTGGCTCGCCCCAAGGCTGTGTCCTAAGCCCCCTGCTGTTTAGTCTGCTTACACACGACTGTACTGCTAGACTCAATAACAACTTCATCAACAAGTTCGCTGATGACACAACAGTGGTGGGTCTCATCAGTGACAATGATGAGTCGGCGTACAGGATGGAGGTGGAGCTGCTCACAGGATGGTGCAAATCCCACAACCTCATTCTCAACGTGGGAAAAACTAAGGAGATGGTGGTTGACTTCAGGAGGGCGGGGAAACAACACCATACACCTCTGTACATCGATGGAGCTGATGTGGAAAGGGTCAGCAGCGTGAAGTTCCTAGGACTCCACCTGTCAGATGACCTGACGTCCACGACCAACACCACAGCACTGGTCAAGAGAGCCCAGCAGCGACTACACCCTCTCCGAAGACTACGGAAAGCAGGTCTCCCCACTACACACCTACGGACTTTTTATAGGGGGACTGTCGAGAGCACATTAACCTACGGCATCACTTCCTGGTTCGGGAGCCGCAAGGCGTACGAACGGCACCAACTAGACAGGATTGTGAAGACCGCCAGCAGGATTATTGGTGCTCCACTCCCTTTCTGCTGGACATATACAGGAAGAGATGTATCAGCAGAGCCATCTCCATCATCAAAGACCCCTACCACCCATTGCATCACATATTCTCCATCCTGCCATCTGGGAAGAGGCACAGGAGCATTAACTGCAAAACCAGCAGGATGCTCCTCAGCTTCTTCCCGCAGGCTATAAGACCGATAAACAGACTTTGCCCCCTGCCAAAGTATCGCGCACTAACCACCAACCTGGACACACTGCAGCAGAGCCACTGTTGTGCCGCTGCCGATCGGAACGCCTGTTGATGTTTAGTAGCGAGTAGAGTGTTTAATTTGTTCATGATATATGTATTTTTATTTCTATTTATTTTTTACTGCACACTGAATGGACACTGGTTGAGCAACGTTTTTTTGTTTCCTCTGGGTATGTGAGTACTCAGGAAAATGACAATAAAGATATACTATACTATACTACTATAAGTATAGACCACCAACAAACTCTTCCAAGCTGATTGGTGGAGCTTCTCTGTGCTGTGGTCCACCACTTTATATACCCTGCTTGCAATTTAAAATTATCCTCTATCTGCGTTGTTCACCACAGATTCTGTCTCTTTCTAGTGGAGTTTCTCTTTTTGACTCTTCATGGCAATACATACAGCTGCACAGGCGTGGCGTCATCTGACATTGATTTGAAACGTGTTAAAGACACACATGACTGGATCTGCAACTGTGATGATCAGCTTTGAAGTTTGGAGGTTAACTCATCCACCTCCAGCTGAACCACATGACCCTTTGCCCATAGCCATCTTTACCTTTGTATAAATGTGTTTAAAAACCTGTCACACACTTGGCAGGTTCACCCTAAAAGTCACCGACATTCAAAGTCGAGGAACACTATATTCTTTGTGGTTTCTCTGTGTGATTCGGATGTTAATCACGAACCTTCCAGGTGTATCTGCCAGACTTCTGTGCTTCCCTGGTGCCATGTTATAGAGTTATAAAGTTATACTGGCCCTTCAGCCCAAGAATCCTTGCCAAAGATAGACACAACATGCTGGAGTAACTCAGTGGGACAGGCAGCACCTCTGGAGAGGAGTGGGTGACGTTCCGGGTCAAGACCCTTCTTCACCCTGCTGTAGACTGGTAGTCAGAAGGGTCTCAACCCGAAATGTCACCCATTCCTTCTCTCCAGAGATGCTGACTGTCACGCTGAGTTACTCCAGCATTTTGTGTCTCTCTTCAGAGTAAACCAGCATCTGCAGCTCCTTCCTACACATTATTTATGCCAACCAAGTTGCCTACCAAAGCTACTCCCATTTGCCTGCCTTTGGCTCATATCCCTGTAATCTGTTCTTATCCAGGTACCTGTCCATGTTGAGAAACCCTTCGAGAAGGCATTTGGTAACTTCTGTTGATGTATAGATGAAGCCACTGAATCATCCAGTTCTAGTTCAAGTACCAGTCTGCGGACTTGAGCACAAACCCTAGGCTGGGATGTCAGTGGATTACTGGTGTCCATATATGATACCATAAAGAGAACCCCATCTGCCGTCACTGGTGAAGGTATTACGACTTAATATTGAAAGGGGATACTCATTTTGGGATCTTGCTTTGCACAGTTTGGCTTTAGAGATTCTGATGATACAGAGGCATCTGGGATGTGAATGATGCCGTACAAATGGAAGTTCTTTCTCTTTATGTGTGAACAGTAGCAGAGAGCTTGTAATGCATTTCCTCAACTTCTTTGAGAAGACTGGAAAATAGGGTGTGTGGTGGGAAGGAGCTGGGCTGGTGGTGGTTGTGGTCAGCAGAGTGGAACCAAGGAAGGGTAATGGTTGGGATGGAAGAGTCTTCATGAGGAACAAGCCAAGGATGCATCGGGGCAGAGGATGAGGGTTGATGATTACACCCATCACAGTGTTGTTATTCAAATCCTCTGCAATGATAATTCCGAAAAGCTTGAAGTGAACTTCCTCCTCCTCCCAATACTCCATTGGGAGTTGGCAATGGAGAGGCATACAATAGAGGTTTTGCACCGTAGCGGAGCGGTAGAGTTGCTGCCTCACAGTCCCAAAGACCCAGGTTCGATCCTGACTATGGGTGCTAGGTAGACAACTTGGTTGGCATGAATAATGCATAGGAAGGAACTGCAGATGCTGGTTTACTCCGAAGATGGACCCAAAATTTGAGGAAGGACATCCTTGTGATTGAGGCAGTGCAGCGTAGGTTCAGGGGAACAATCCCTGGGATGGCGGGACTGTCATATGAGGAAAGATTGTAAAGACTAGGCTTGTATTCACTGGAGTTTAGAAGGATGAGGGGTGATCTTATAGAAACATATAAAATTATAAAAGGACTGGTCAGGCTAGATGCAGGAAAAATGTTCCCAATGTTGGGCGAGTCCAGAACCAGGGGCCACAGTCTTAGAATAAAGGGGAGGTCATTTAAGACCGAGGTGAGAAAAAACTTTTTCACCCAGAGAGAATTAAGGGACAGAAGTTTAGGGGTGAGGGGGAAACTTCTTTATGAGAGTGGTAGCGGTTCCCCAGTGCCAGGTTCATTGGTAGGGCATATGGATGAGAAGGCCAATGAGTCAGGCAGGTGGGACTAAGGGGAAAAAAATTTGTTCGGCATGGACTTGTAGGGCCGAGATGGCCTGTTTCCGTGCTGTAATTGTTATATGGTTATATGGTTATAGAGTTGTGAATTTATGGAATTCCCTGCCACAGAGGGCAGTGGAGGCCAAGTCACTGGATGGATTTAAGAGAGAGTTAGATAGAGCTCTAGGGGCTAGTGGAGTCAAGGGATATAGGGAGAAGGCAGGCACGGGTTATTGATAGGGGATGATCAGCCATGATCACAATGAATGGCGGTGCTGGCTCGAAGGGCCGAATGGCCTCCTCCTGCACTTATTTTCTATGTTTCTATGTAGAAGTTGTACAGTTTGGGTGGTGTTTGTACGTTCTCCCTGTGACTGCGTGGGTTTTCTCTGGATGCTCCGGTTTCCTCCCACACACCAAAGATGTATAGGTTTGTAGGTTAATTGGCTTCGGTAAGAATTGTAAAGAATTGTAGTGTGTAGGATAATGCTGGTGTACGGGGATCGCTGGTCGGCGTGGACTCGGTGGGCCGAAGGGCCTGTTTCTGCACTGTATCTCTAAACTAAACTAAACGCAACAGTTCAGGTCCATGACATTTTTTTTTAAACCTACTGAGTATTTCCAGCATTTTATTTCAGATATCCTGATTCTACAGTATTTTCATATTGTGCTTTAACAAGGATGTTGGAATCAGTCATTTTATGTGGATCAAAGCTTTGTTCAAACTGTTACAAAGTATTTACATGTGTGTCTGGATGACCTAGCCTCACCTTACAAAGTGTAGTAGGATCAGACTTTTGTTCAATTAATGAGCCTATTAAACATGAATGGACCAGATGCTGCCTTCATCCTTGCTTAAAGGGGACGTTCATTTCTTGTTTAAAATATAACACAAAGTGCTGCAGTAACTCTGTTGGTCAGGCAGCATGTGTGGAGAACATGGATAGGTGCTGTTTTTGGGAGGTTCAGACTCAAAACACTGCATCCCCATGTTCTCCACTACTGGCCACAAAGTGCTGGGGTAACTCAGCGGGTCAGGCAGCATCTATGGTGGAAATGGATGCGTGACGCTTCAGGTCGGGACTCTTCTTCTGACTGAAAGCAGGGAAGATAGACACAAAAAGCTGGAGTAACAGCGGGACTTGCAACATCTCTGGAGAGAAGGAATGGGTGACGTTTTGGGTCGAGACCCTTGTTCAGACTGGTTAAGGGACAAGGGAAACGAGAGATATAGATGGTGATGTGGAGAGATAAAGAACAATGAATGAAAGATATGCAAAAAAGTAATGATGACAAAGGAAACAGGCCATTGTTAGCTGTTTGTTGGGTGAAAATGAGAAGCTAGCGTGACTTGGGTGGGGGAGGGATAGAGAGAGATGGAATGCCGGGGCTACCTGAAGTGTGAGTAATCAATATTCATACCACTGGGCTGTAAGCTGCCCAAGCGAAATATGTGATGCTGTTCCTTCAATTTGCATTTAGCCTCACTCTGACAATGGAGGAGACAGAGGACAGAAAGGTCTGTGTGGGAATGGGAAGGAGAATTAAAGTGTCCGGCAACCGGGAGATCAGGTTGGTTCATGTGGGCTGAGCGAAGGTGTTCCGTGAAACGATCGCCCAGTCTGCGTTTGGTCTCGCCGATGTATAAGAGTCCACACCTTGAGCAACGGATACAGTAGATGAGGTTGCGGGAGGTGCAAGTGAACCTCTGCCTAACCTGAAAGGACTGTCGGGGTCCCTGGAACCTTGAACCTTGGCCTCACTCTGACACAGATGCTGCCTGACCAGCTGAGTTACTCTTCAGACTACTTCAGATAGCCCTTGCTCTCTCCCTCCATCCCCTTCCCCTTCCCAATTTGCCCACTAGTCTTACTGTCTCCGACTACATTCTATCTTTGTCCTGCCCCCTCCCCTAACATCACTGAAGAAGGGCCTCGACCTGAAACGTCGCCGAGTCCTTCTCTCCAGAGATGCTGCCTCACCCGCTGAGTTACTCCAGTACTTTGTGTCTACCTTCGATGGGAATGCACTGCCAAGGTTGGTGGTGGGGACAGATATGACAGTGGCGCTTAAGAGGCTTTTCGAAAGGCACAAGTCTATGCGGGAGATGGTGGCAGTGGCGTAGGGTGGGTTTTGAGCGCCCGGGGCAGTTTAAAGTTTTGCGCCTCCTCATTAGCGGGGGCGGGGGGGAGGGGGAAGGGGAAGGAACACGTTTTTGGTCTCTTCCTTCGGGGGATGCGACTTCTTTTGTCGTATCCCCCGTCTCCGCCTGCGCCGAGGCCTAATGGCGGAGCTGGCGGCCTCGGAGCTGGGGCAGAGGCAGCGGCGGCTGGGACAGCGGCAGCGGCGACCAGAACTCGGAGCGGGGACAGCGACAGCGGCGGCCTGGCCTCGGAGCTGGGGCGGCGGCAGCGGCGGCCTGGCCCGCGCTGTTTTTATACTCACAGCTCCAGGTAACCCCTCCTCGCTCCAACGGCTCCCCGGGCCTCTTAATTTTATTTAAAAAATTTATCCAACAATTTTTTTGCGCCCCTAAAAATTTAGCGCCCGGGGCAACCGCCCCACTGCCCCCCCCCCCCCCCCCCCCCCCCCCCCCACCCCCACTACGCTACGCTACTGGATGGTGGGACATGGATCATGTGGTTAGGTAATCAAGAGATCAGTTTAACTTGGCATCATGTTCGGCACGGACATTGTGAGCCAAAAGGGCCTTTGCTGTCCTGTTCTATGTTCTAGGAAGTTGCATATTTAATTACAATTCTGTACTGATAACAAGCACCATGTGATCTTTCTTACTGTACGTATCCAGAAGAGGCCAGAGATATACAAGCTGTGCGCGCACGGGATTGACATCGAGTTCAAAGTGGCAACTGAACTTCAGTCAATAACTCACTTATTCTCCTCCTCCACCACAAATCACAATTAGATGATTTGTAATTAAATAACACCATTTACTTTCCCACTAACTCCGTGAATTCAGCTTCAGTTAGGAACACTGTAACAAAAATAGAATATCTTGCACAAATAAGTTACAGCTGAAAATGTAGACTTTCATCAGCTAAGGACATTTCAACAGTGGAGGGAATCACAAGATTGCTTTTTTAGTGCTGTTATCTGATTGAAGTAACTTAATTCCGGCTCTGTGAAGGAACAGAAGGAGCTCGAGTAATATAAGGCACATTCCATATCAAAACTAAACTACTTTTTAGAATGTATCCAAAATGCACAACCAGCTTGCATGTTGAAGCAACCTGGCCAATGTTAAATTTCCCATTTGTCTCTCTTCTGTGATTCAATCAGTCTCTGATAGCAAAGTACCAGGCAGCTTTATACTAGTGCGCAATAGGTTCCGATGGTTGCTCTGGCTTTGAAATGAAGCAAATAACATAATGCTCAGCCAGAGGAGAGAATCCCCAGATGACCTCAATTGATTCCAGAGTTACACCACAAGTTGCCAGGGCGAAGCGAAACTGCCTCACTCATATTACGCAAATTGCATTGTCTGTGGCCCATGGTATTGTATCACAGTTTGGGAGAGGGTGGTATCAGGCACACATTTATTCTCTGTTTCACTTTGTTCTCATGGAGATCGGAGGTGTTAGTGTTGTTAAATGGAAGGCTTTCCTTCATTCATGTGCAACGTCGATATCAAGAAAATCCAGTCATATATCAGCAGGTGAGATCTTGACTGTGTTGTTCTCCGAAGGGCAGTCAACAGTGAAACATACTTGTTTCCATTTACATAAGCTGTACTATGAGCAATATAACTCAAATTGCCAATTTCTTTGGGATGTGCATTTCATTGGCAGGAAGCATTTATGGCCAAGCTTAATTTCCTTTGACACAAGGAAAGTGAGCTGCCTCCTGGAATGAATAATTCCCAGCAGTAGTTATACTCTTCTGTAGTATCAACGGTGACATTTGAGGTCTGCTTTGTTCCACACTCTCCAAGAACAGCACTTGGAAAGGCTTATTATATCCCATGGTACACACTTTGGTCCACGTTTTTAAGATGCAATTTTCCATAAATAAAGGCACAGGCATGCAAGGACCCGCAACCCTTGATAAAAAGCATGTTGTGTGTGAAAGTACCCGAATATAGAATATGTGGCAAAACTTCAATTGTAAAACAATGCACTTGAAAGGAACTTTCAACATCATTAGGTTATAAGTACAGGTTGAAAAAAAATGTGCTTCTGAACAAAGATGTAATTTTAAATGTACCCCCTGTGTGTGAATTATCACAGCCCAGAGTGAAGGATGAAATGTCTCAACCTGAAATGTCACCTATTCCTTTCCTCCAGAGGTGCTGCCTGTCCCGCTGAGTTACTCTGGCATTTTGTGTCCATCTTCAAAGTTCCAATGGTCTTGAGACGTTAGACTTTAGAGATACAGTGTGTTAACAGATAACTTGACACACAGAGTCCGTGCCGACCAGTGATCACCCCGTACACTAGCACTATCCTACAAACTAGGGATAATTTACAATTTTACCAAAGCTAATTAAACTACAAACCTGTACACCTTTGGAGAATGTGGGTGTGTTGTCCCTTGATAATTTATCAGAGAATTAATGAATCAGAGGTTGTGTATTCAAGACCGTCCTCAGAGATCTGAATTCAGACTCTGTAGCGCAGTCCCAATGTAATGTTTGGGCCTGTCCCACTCGGGCGTCATTTGTTCGTCCTGCAGGTAGTGCGCGAAGATTTTGTGAATCCCAAAATCCTGAGGAGCCGCTCGCTGCCTACGTCACCACGCACCATGCGCGTGTATTGGACACCATGCGCGTGTCGTGCATCGTGACACGTAAATGATATTGCGTAAATGACGCGCAAATGACATACAAGTGGGACAGGCCCGTCAACTATGCATGCTGATTCAAGTGGATGTAAAATATCTCACTGCACTGTGTTAAAGGAGAACGGGAAGATTTTCTAGTGGTCTTGGAAATATTCACATCTCAACAAAAATTACAAAAGAATAAGTCGAACGTTTATTGCATTGGTGTTTGTGGAAATTTCCTATATACAACTTAATTGCTAATATTTCCTACATAACAGCAGTGACTACATTTTTTTTTTAAAGTTGCATGCCCTGAGTTAATGTAACGTGCTGTAGAATTTTCAAGGCTTTCTTTTCTCCTTATACATTCTTCATCAAATCCATTCATCTTTTGTCATCAAACTACTCCCTGTAATAGCAAGGTCTACAATCCCACCACTGTCAGGGTAATGCCATTTCTCCCAAATTCTTTCTTACATTTACAATGAGTATCTCATGTTTTAGACACATAAAATAAATGTGTTGAGAATCACATGGTGACAGGCTCAATGTTTTTACGGATACTTTATGTAACAAGAGACTTCAAAAGTAACATACAAATAAGCTGCTTATTTTCACAGACATGCTTTAAATAAAATGCATAGAAGTGCTTCCTCTCAAGGTGCTTCTACTAAAAGATGAAAGTAAAAAAGTTACAAAAGTCAGAAAATTGCCAGCAATCTTTGTTTACAAAAGTTTGATCTAAGTTTGGACCATTACACAGAAGTGGACTTTAATATTTCTGGGAGTGACTTTGTAGGTGACTTTGAGACAATGTGTTACAGCAGTCCTAGAAACATAGAAAATAGGTGCAGGTGTAGGCCATTCGGCCCTTCGAGCCAGCACCGCCATTCAATATGATCATGGCTGATCATCCAAAATCAGTACCCAGTTCCTACTTTCTCTCCATATCCCTCGATTCCGTTATATGAGATTTACGAGAGCTTGCAGTGTGAGGTCTGACAGGCTTCCCACTCTATAAACACACCAGCAGGTCACTGTGCAAGATCACCAGCACTCCTGCACGAACCTGGCATCTCCATGGATGAAATGGTAAGTTGAAACCAAGTCACAGGGACAGTCAAAAAGTGCATTTTTTCCCTTCAAGTTCTGGTTGAAATGTGATAGAGTCATGGAGACAGTACTGTTTTGTGGCGGTATGTGTCAGTATAGTGTACCAGCATCTCTGAAAAGTGAAGAACTACATTTAAAAAAATGTTAGAGTTATAAATTTAGAATGCTGATCGCATGCTTTTAGTTATTAGTTTATTAAATTAAAAGTTAATTGTTCACAAAATCAAAACAGAAGAGGGGTGTATATTGATGGATTATAACTTATTGACAAATGAAACTGATGCTTAATTGATATGCGTACCAGCACCTATTTGTCTGCAATGACAGTAGTGCACAGAGAGGTGCAGCGCCCTTGGTTCACTGAGTTTGTACCATCTATCAAGCACCCATTTACAATGTCATTGTCCCAGATTTATTATTCTCCCCAGGTTCTGCCACTCTACATGCTGGGGCAATTTACAGAGGCCAATTAATCTACAGAATGACAGGTTTTTGGGTTATGAGAGGAAACCAAAGCACCTGGAGGTAACCAGCGTAGCCACAGGGAGAGCATGTAAACTCCACACAGACAGCGCTGGAGGTCAGGATTGAAGCCAAGTCACTGGACCTGTGAGGCAGCAGCTCTACGAGCCACACCAAATGGCTTCCAGCCTCGATTAACTAGTTGAGCACACAGACAAGTATGCTGCTCGTATTGATGGTGTGCTGTGTTTCTGGGGGTAGAAGATAGCTGCAGAGAATATTTAGATGGATGTCAAAGATACTATGAAGAGGGGAAGGGAACCACTAAGATTCCTGCTCAACCAATATCAAAAATAGACAGGTCACATACCTGATTGTAAGGATTGATGGCACTTTTGCAGTGAGTTGGTCCCAAATTGTCTCTGGCGTGCAGGAATGAGAAGATAACAGGTGGAATAGTCCAATAATCACTTGGATTTAGATGAATGAGAAGTACTCATTGAATCACTCACAATTTTGAGAGGGAGTCACCAACAAAATGGTGAGAAACTGCTTTCCGTGGTTTAGGAATAAGGGAGAATGTGGGAATAGTCAGCCAGTCGCCACTGGGGTAAGGAGACATTCCCTCAAAGAGGGACGGTGGGCTTGGCTCGGTTAGCCAACTTGGTTGATATAGTCCAGTTGGGCGGAAAGGGCCTGTTTTTGTTTGTACAGCTCTATGACTCTGCGACACTCAGATAGTTGTGAGTTTTTGACAAATGCCCTTGAGGGATGTGATGTCTCGATGCATTTTATCCAAGGCTAAGACAGGTGGTATTTTGAGCACATTGGGAATCAAGAAATTGAAGGAAGGTGGTTTGTAATTCATTCGTAGGCTGTGGCCATCACTTATAATGCCATCGATTTTGCCCAAATCAATTTGCGCTTGAACTGAATGAGTCTTTTGTCACTTTCAGTGGACTGCTATAAGTGAACCTCAACTGAGATATGTTATACTCTCATGCATTTATAACATAATAGGAACAGGGGTGGACCACTCGGCCCCTCAAGCCTGCCCCCCCTCCCCTACCCATTTAAAATAATTGCCACAATCCTCATCTCCTCTTCTGTACCAATTCACCAAAGCCCTTAATTACTTGATCTTGCAAAGAGCATATCATAATATTGCTAGATCTTACCATCTTAATCTGATATCTTTCCTTTCACTGTTACTGCAGTCACTATTTGATGGGTCTACAGTCTTTAAACCATTGTCCACAACATTGTTGGGTTAACCCTCCGGGCTTTCACCTCCACTTGTTCAGAAGGGTAAAGGTTCATTATCTAAAACAAGCTTAGATTTTAGACTATACTGATCAGCAGGGGAAGCGCTGGACAGATTTATTTAATCAATTGTCTGTGTTTCTAATAGGGGGAACAATGGTTATTTCAAAGAACATAAAATACCCAATGGTAAAAAAGTAACATTCCTCATGAGTACATTTCTCACAGTGTGTTCGTTATTCCAGTTAAGTAGCCCTTTTAGCAGTTTCCTATCATTTCTTCCAGACAGCACCATGCTCTTTATAAAAAGCAACAATATGTACCTTTAAGATATATTAATAACAGAAAATTGTTTGAAAAGCAAATGTGTTATTTGTGTATTGTTTTTCAGGCTCTAAGTCTGTCACTTCATTTTTAAGGCACGTGAGAATCAAAAAGTCTACCATGGCTTAAAATATTGGATAATGTATCTGTTGAAAACATTGAATATACCTCTAGACATGATAATGTTCAAGATTATGACAGGCGAAGATTCCAATCAGCCATCTTTATGCTTAGTTATTATTCTCCATGTGGTGAGTGATCATCGTTTTATAATCTCCCTCTGTTCCGGTAACCCTTTATTCCCAGACTTCCTATTTCATCTGGCTTTAAGGATTGCAAAATCTCTGCTTGGATTACTTATCATAAGATCGTAAGATAGGAGTAGAATTAGGCCATTCAGCCCATCAAGTTACTCCATCATTCAATCGTAGCTGATCTATCTCTCCCTCCTAACCCCATTCTGGCACCCATACTAATCAAGAATCTATCTATTTCTGCCTTAAATATATCCACAGCCTTCTGAGGCAAAGAATTCCACAGATTCACCACCCTTCAAATAAAGAAATTCCTCCTCATCTCCTTCCTAAAAGAATGTTCTTTAATTCTGAAGCTATGACCTAGACTCTCCCACTAATGGAAACACCCTCTCCACATCCACTCTATCCAAGCCTTTCACTATTCTGTACGTTTCAATGAGGTCCCCCCTCATTCTTCTAAACTCCAGCGAATAAAGGCCCAGTGCCATCAAACGCTCATTCCTGGGACCATTCTTTTAAACCTCCTCTGGACCCTCTCCAGACCTAGCACATCCTTCCCAAAATTGCTCACAGTATTCAAAATGCTGATTGACCAGCACCTTATAGAGCCTCGGCATTACATCCCTGTTTTTGTATACAAGCCCTCTTGAAATAAATGCTAGCATTGCGTATGCGTTATTTACTACTGATTCGACTTGCAGATTAACGTTTTGGGAATCCTGCACCAACACTCATTCCCAAGTCCCTTTGCATCTCCAATTTCTGGATTCTCTCCCCATTTAGAAAATAATCTATGCCTTTATTCCTTATGTATCCCTCCTTATGGATTCTACAATTCTTTGTGCAAAAAAGGTCTTATCCTGAATCCTTTATGTTGAATGTGCCTCTCACTGCATTAGCCCATTTCCTGCCATTCTGCCCTTCAACATCATCTTAACAACAAGTACCTGTACAACATTTCAATCTGTTTTAAGTAAGGTGCAACCAAAGGCATCCAGGAACCCATTGCAAAATGATATTTCCTGTAAGTACATTTACGACCATAAAAACAAATCAATCATTGAAGGTTGGATGCTTTGACCTTCAGAGATTGATCTTAACATTAGGCAATTGAAAATGCAAGCTTCAGTGCATGCTGAAAAGAAATTAGACCTGCAGACTCTCTCCTGAACGCACAAGATTGTCACAGATTTTGACTTACGATAATGAAAACCCTGACCTTTCAATGGAATATTATATCATATTTTGAGGTCCAATCCCCACCAGGATTCTCACTGGTTTGAGTTTGGAGCATGGATCTCATCTAGCTTTCTGCTGATCTGTCACCTATGTCAGTGGAGTGGAGCTGGACCTTGTGACATTAGCATCTGAAGCCTTCATGTGCACAAGTCAAATTGCTTTGTTCATCACTTTTACGAAACACTAAATTCCCATTCAAAGTGAATAGATTGTATTCCCAGATAAAATATTGAGCGATATGTGAAGTGTTTCTAACTTTCTGCTTGGTGTTGATGAAGTTGCTACAGTAAATGACTGCAGTATTTCCTACATGACAACTGTTCCAAACTCTAGAAGTCGGAAAAGTTGCAATTAAATCTTCCTGTCTAACCTGATGCAACATAAACATTTTTAGAAGATTTGTGCCTACTTTTGTTGAACCTCCATTTCTTAATGGACGTTCCTTAATGCTACATTTGTTCATATATATTCACACCAAGAAAGAATGATTAAAAAATAACATTTGATGACTCCTCTTATCTCCTCTGTCTAGAGCTCAATCACTGATTATCTAGATTTCCCTTAATACCAAGGTCCCCATTTCTGGTGCCACACTGAATAAACTCCTAGGCACCCACTCCTAACTACAGTACATTTTGGTGATAACAAACTATTTACAGTTTCAACTTTGACCGACTACCTTCACCAAAGGAAAGTTTATATGTAGGTCAATATATTTTACCTAAACATCACAACATACAAATAGAAAAGGTATTCTTAACAAAAGGATACCTCAGAGCTGGTGGTAGGGGAATATTTATCTGGTCACTGTGCTCAAATAAACCATGGTCCTGATCTTTCAGAACCTCTTTATATTCAATATCCTTCATGTGAAAAGCAAAGTAATTTCTTCCAACCAGGCAAAAGGAAGAATTCTCCTCCACCGTCTTCAAGGAAGGCAGAACAATTGCTTTCTGTAACTTTAAATTAAATAATCTGTTCTGGATAACAGCAGGTCACTCTAAGGATCGTAAGGCCAAGTAAAGGCACATGTACAACAACACAAACCACAAGAAACATTAGGAGTACCTTAGAGATCTAGGAAGGTGGTACATGAGGCAACATTTAAGCATTAATATCATAGAAACATAGAAAATAGTTGCAGGAGGAGGCTATTCGGCCCTTCGAACCAGCACCGCCATTCATTGTAATCATGGCTGATCGTCCCCTATCAATAACCCGTGCCTGCCTTCTCCCCATATCCCTTGAATCCACCAGCCCCTAGAGCTCTATCTAACTCTCTCTCAAATCCATCCAGTGATTTGGCCTCCACTGCCCTCTGTGGCAGGGAATTCCACAAATTCACAGCTCTCTGGGTGAAAAAATGTTTTCTCACCTCAGTCCTAAATGGCCTCCCCTTTATTCTAAGACTGTGGCCCCTGGTTCTGGACTCGCCCAACATTGGGAACATTTTTCCTGCATCTAGCCTGTCCAGTCCTTTTATAATTTTATATGTTTCTATAAGATTCCCCCTCATCCTTCTGAACTCCAGTGAATACAAGCCGAGTCTTTTCAATCTTTCCTCATGTGACAGTCCCGCCATCCCAGGGATCAATCTCTTGAACCTACACTGCGCTGCCTCAATCACAAGGATGTCCTTAGATGCAGCTAGTTGCAGATCAACCTTCTTTTCAATTTGCTTAAAACTTCTCAGTCACCACTTTAAGTTCCCCAATGGGCTCACCCCTTCCAATTTCATGACCTCTTCCGGCATGTGAAACCTTTGAGATCTCGATGTATCTCCAACAAGCTTCTCTCCTGATAAAAATCAATCTTCAGCTCCGTCATATCTTCAACCGCTAAGATCCCAAGATTTGAAATTCCCTCCCTGAACCTCTCAGTCTTCCTCTACCGACTTTATCTCTTGCAAATGACTCCATCAAATCTGGTCCTGGCCAAACCGGGCCAAAGGCCACAGGTGAAGGGGAAAATTAAGACATTGTTTTCTTTAAATGTGGTCAGTTATCTCAAGTTTACAGCCTGACAATGATAATGGCCTGGTTCTCCATAGAGTTATATGATAATTAGTTCTTAAATACCTCATAGAACACACACTGACAAGAACATCCGTTGATTCAACTACACCAAAGGATGTCTTTTACTTAAACTTCCATAACCTGATCTCGGATATTATACCCTAATCAAATTTGTTGGAGATCGAAGGCACAATGTGAAATTCGACCTAGACTGGAGAAATTTAAACTCCTTTAACGGAGCAGCACAGAGGGGCACTGACACTGATACAGAGGCCACTGACCCGACCTGTACTCACCCCAAGACCAACTCTATAATGCAATAAAATAAATAACATAAGGGTGTAACCAGAATATCCACAGCACCAGGCCCAAGCATATTGACGATTACCGTACACCCATTAAAGGCACCATTTCATTTGGGAATTATATTCCTTTTGAACAGTTGTCCACTTCATCTCTTCACCAGTCACAGTATTCAACTGAGGAGGCTTTCCAAATGTGTTTCCCCTTCAGTAATCTTGGCCTCTTCTTCAGCTAGGCCAAGGAGAGGTGCACCATCCTAATCCACCTTTAGTTTCTCAGTGTAGTAGTGTTGGCTCTTCACTTCGGGTGTCTTTGGTTTCCAGTACAAGCCCAGGGAGAAGAGTGCAATGATGAGGAGGTTCAACAGGAGGGCAAGGCTGATCGCTCCAATGGTGTCCATGAAGGAAGGCAAAGGTGCGTGGAGTGCAAGCCAAGCTTGGCGCAGTGTCATGTCCTTGATAAGAGCTTTCATCTGGAAGTGGGTGCCTATGACAGCACAGATATGAAACAGTTGATGACTGTGACCTGAAAGAGATTGAGAAAGGAGGTTGTCACAAAGCATGCAATCTCCACCCTGTGTCCTTGCAAGCAGGTCACTGATGTTATATCCATGAAAAGACATTGTAGGTAGTGGTTTATGTCTAAATCTCCCGCAGGTTCTATTGGTTTATTGAATGAACTGGTCAAGGGTCAACCTGACAGTCGTACTGAAAGCCACATTTTCCAACCCTAATGTTGCCAGCAGTACCGATTCACCGGAGAGGGCTGCACAGCGCTACTCTTGGTGAGAGGAGTGATGCTGGCAGTCCTTAATCTAGACCTCATGGTTTCTCATGAGCTCTGGTCAAAGATTAGCAAGGAAACTTCCTCCTGATAGACAGGATAGAGTGTATGTGGCAAAGATGTTTCCATTAGTGGGAGAGTCTAGGAACAGAGGTCATAGCCTCAGAGTAAAAGGACGTGCATTTAGGAAGGAGAATGGAGATTTCTTTAGTCAGAGGGTGGTGAATCTGTGGAATTCATTGCCACAGAAGGCTGTGGAGGCCAAGTCAATAGATATTTGTAAGGCAGAATTTGACAGATTCTTGATTAGCATGGGTGTCAGGAGTTATGGGGAGAAGGCAGGAGAATGGAGGGTTTAGAGGGAACGATAGATCAGCCATGATTGAATGACAGAGTAGACTTGATGGGCCGAATGGCCTTATTCTGCTCCTATCACTTATGACCATGATTATTGCCGACCAGCCTCACTCAGCTGGTTGAGCACTGCTTGGTGGAAGCGTTGTGGGTTAAGGAGGCAGAGAATGGACTTTGCCTGGAGAATTCCTCTGCCCAATTCCAAGGATGGATTATTTAAGAAGGAACTGCAGATGCTGGAAGGTACACAAAAGTGCTGGAGAAACTCAGCGGGTGCAGCAGCATCTATGGAGCAAAGGAAAAAGGCACCGTTTTGGTCCGAAACCCATCTTCAGACCGATTCAGACCTAACCCTACCCTAACCTTAACCGTGCATTAGGGTTAGGGTTAGGGTTAGGATGGATTGGCAGCACCAATGCTCGCCCCCCCCCGGCAGCATAGGCAGACCGTCCCTGTACCGTTCGGCTCCTCTCGGAGGCCGTGACCACTGTTGGTCTATCAAAATGGATAACCCAGCAGAGCTCTGGAACCATTGGTGCCAGAAAATTGGTGGTGGAAAACTGCTCAATCTACCTCACCATAAATTGACCATAAATTGAGTATCACCCAGTGGATGGTCTTCAGGCAGCCATTGTGGATCACTAGGGTAGATTGACAAAGGTTTTTAATCAGTCCTGGCCAGGAACCTGAATTATAAATTTCTAGTATGTTCCCCTGTTTTGGACCTTGTGGTATGCATTTATTAATAATACATGTTATTAATGTTTATATTGTCAACATATAAATTGCAAACGTAAACACTGACCGAGAATCATGTCTAATCTTTAGCTGACTGGATGGCACACAACAAAATAGTTTTACACTATACTTCGGTGCATGTGACTGTAATATGCTAAACTAATCCAGAAAAAACTCAATTTCAGGCTGGGCTAAGTTTGGTTTCTGGATCTGTATGTCCGCAACGCAGTGGCTCGTCAGTAACAGTATGAGGGGAATGGTATTGAGGTTTTGATGGTCTCACCAATGTAGTCAAACGTCCCTGGAGCCAGGCGCTCGGGTAAGTGAGTCGCAAACAAGAATCCGGTCAGCATTGCAAGTGTCACGTGTCTGTAGTGGATCGGAATTGTCTCGTTGTGGGCACATCCCTCTCCTGTGCAAATGAACAGCTGGGCAGAGGGAAACATGACAGGAACATAATCAGTTACACCACAGTTTGTGGAGAATAACCTCAGGGCATGCTTACAGTAACACAGAGCCCAGTCAACACACAAACAAGCAATTGTCCATGTCCGCAGCTTGCAAGCCCCATTGTTATCTATCTTAAAGTATGCATATATTTTATGTACGTATGTATCTATAATTATGAACATATGTGTATAGTACATGTACGTAAGTATTTTAGTTCCACAATGTACATCCATATACAAACACCTAAAGCTCTGTATAGCTTTGTCCCAAATTGAATGAAAGGATGGCAGACATTAACTAGCAGAGAGCTACAGTTTGATCCCAGCTTTTAATTATGTGTTCCTGCCTTGTTCTCCCAATGATACTGAATTCACCAGCTGGTTATGATGCTGTTTAAACACCTGGCAATGGGCAACATGATGTGTTTTTTTTTCCTTAACAAGGAGCTTTTATTACATGTTCACAGTTTACAAAGAACTGCAAGAATCAATCCTGCTATTCATGCAGTTTGCAAACGTGGACTTGTAATCAATTTACAAAATGGGGGTGCTTGTTGTTATGGTAAATGGCCGGTTTTAACGTAGGTGGTGGCTGGGTGAATCAGGACGGAGCTCATACGGATGTGAGGGAGAATAAGTTGCAGGGGAATATGTTGGGGAATGAGGTGGATGGAATCGCTCTGTGGGCTGGAACAGACTCAAGGGGACGAATGGCCTCTTCCTATGTCATAAAACACATATAATATGATTTTTGAGAAAATGCATCGGGAAATAAAGCTTGGCAAAGATACTTATTTTGTAAAAGAATATAAAATCTTCCCCGCACCTCACCAAAATATTAGTTTCTGCAGCAAAGGGGAGAATTTTTCCCTGCACTTGAATTAACAAATTGAAGCTGTGGAAAGGGTGGCACAGTGGCGCAGCTGGTAGAGTTGCTGCCACACAGAGCCAGAGACCTGAGTTTGATCCTGACTTCGGACGCTGTCTGTGTGGAGTTTGCACATTAAACCTTTGACAGCGTGGGTTTCCGTCGGGTGCTCCGATTTCCTCCCACATCCCAAAGACGGGTGGGTTTGCAGGTTAATTGGCCATCTGTAAATTGTCCCTGGTGTGTATGGAGTGGGTGAGAAAGTGGGATAACGGAGAACTTGTGTGAACTAGTGATCGATGGTCGGCGTTGAATTGTTGGGCCGAAGAGCCTGTTTCCATGCTGTATCTCTAATAACTAAAAAAAAAACAAAATCTAAAGAATCAAGGTATGTTGGCACTTTCTAATATGCAGTGTATCCTGAAACACAGGAAACCAAACACCACACAGAAAATATTCCTCACAATTAATAACACCACACAGTGGTCAACATACCCTGTAGAACAGCGGGATGTTGTCAAAGAAATATGGGTAAGCAAACGCAACGATTCGCAAGACTTTGCTCATGTTTGGACTTTCCTGCTCCGGAAACCTGAAACAAGAGCCATTGTTAGTGGAGGTAACGCAAAGACAGCTCGCTCCCGCCAAAACCCCAATAGTCAGCCTGCTGTGGCCACTGTGGTCTGATGGGAAATGGCTGCTGAACTTTCAGCTACCTTCTCTCTCACTTCCATTTCCTTCTTTCTTCGCCCTCTATCAGAACATCTTGTGAACTGGGATGAAATTCACGATTGGTTGAACAACTTCACTTTGGCAAAACACAAAGCGATGGAGTAACTCAGCGGGGTCAAGCAGCATCGGCTCAGGACGTATGCGGACAATGTTTCGGGTCGGGATCCTTCTTCAGCCTGTTTGTAGAGGGAGGGAGAAAGCTGGGAAAGAGGCAGGACAAAGCCAGGCAAGTGACAGATAGATGGATACAGGTGAGGGGGGGGGATGGGTGCATTGGCAGATATTTGGCTAGAGATGAAAAGGGGACAAAAGGGTGTGAGATAAGATGGAAGAGGAGTAAAGCCAAAGCCCCTCCCCCCCCCCCCTCACCTGTATCCATCTATCTGTCTGGGGGGGGGGGGGGGGGGGTGGGAGAAATGGGTGTGGGGGTGGGGGAGGGAGGGGCAGTAAACACAGGAATGGTAGAGAGGGTGGAAAGGGAGGGGGTTGTTACCTAAAATTATAGAATTCAATGTTCATGCCGTTGAGATGGAGACTACCCAGAGATGCTGCCTAATCTGCAGAGTTACTCCAGCACTTTGTGCTTTACTCAAGATTCTAGCATCTGCAGTTCCTTGTGTCTCGTTTTCACTCTGCCGTCTGATATACACCATTCCTGTTTTTCAGGCTCATTGACTCATTGAGGGAACTTGTAATGTGACCTGCAACTCATCAGGTGCACACTGTTCCCCTGGACAGTTTGGATTTTGAGGCTTGTAACTGCTGAGGGGAAGAAGGGTCAAGGTGACGAAGCTCGATCCTACGGTCCTCCATGTTTCTACAGAGCTCGCGATGAAGTGATCAGAAGTGGGAACACTGGCGGACGTTTCTCTCCATCCATCGGGCGCAAGGTGGACAAGGAGATGAGGCGATAGGCTCAGGTACAACCCAGACATCCAGGTGACTACACCTGCCCCCTGTGGCTCTGAAGGAATCAATGCAATGAATTACAGAGTATCCCAGCCTTGGCAGGCTCTCCTTGTTAGACAAAATAAAACTGGCGGAGGAGCTCAATGGGTCTGTGGAGGGAAATAGGCAGACGGGTTTTGTTTGGGTTGTGACCCTTCTTCAAACTGATTAGACGTCTTGTGTTGGGGCCCATCTCCAGACTGGTCTAATTAGTCTGAAGAAAGGTCCTGACCTGAAACGCCATCTGTCCATTTCCCTGCCCAGATTCTGCCTGGTCCGTTGAGTTCCTCCAGCACTTTGTCTCAAGCTGAAGATTCCAACATCTGCAGTTCCTTGTGTCTCCAGTCCGTTGCCTTCTCCGTGTCACCTCAGCCGAGTGCCAGGGAGTGAAGCAGTGAAGCCTGGACCAAAGGGCAAACACTCAACATCTTGTGCCGGGAGCCTTGCTCAGTGGGTGCACATGTGGCTCTCCATCATGTCATCATGTGTGCTTGGTTGGGCTAGGGAGCTCATGAAATGGACATCAGGATTGTGGTGTGGGATTTTTATAAGACGTGGGAGAGCTCAGAAGCGGAATGTAGAGAATCCTGGAATAGAGAACAAAATGGCAATCGCCGTATACTGATTCAAAAAAATATTAAGCACACTCCAATATGCTCCCTGTGCTGTTTTAGTGGAAGATGTTGAATAGAGGTGGAAAATGTTCACTGGGCGGGTTCAACAAGGGACGTTAGAAATCTGCACAAAAACAGCCACAATCACGATTCCGACCTTACTTTTGTTCAGCAGTCGCTTACCTTTCAGTGATGCTGCAGTTAAAGTGGATGAAAGGCAATCCCAGCCTAAGCCAAGCAAGACAGTGAAGGGAAGGAAATGGCAGGTTTTGTGTTAGTAACAAAGGAAGTGGGAAGAGCGGCACTTTATACACAGTGTTAGAGACAAAGACAACATGAAGAGCCAGCATCGTCATCCAAAGCAGGTCCACGTGACGAGGCTTGAGGCGTTTGTTAACGGAGCCTGATATCAGTAAATGGGCATCACTCGATCTTAAGCCCCACCTGGGAGTGTAAGGTAGGGTGGTGCACAGAGCAGCACTGGGGAGGGTTGTACAGCTGCATCTATTGTTATTTCAGTTATTCTGATAACTGGCATCTGGCCTTTCAGGAGAACACATGGCCACCATTTTAAAGTAGACCTGTTGGGTCTCCATGGTGTCCAGGGGAATATTTCCAACATCCAACAACAGGTGATCTAGTCTTCACATCTCTGCTATCTGTAGGATGTTGCTGTGCAGAAATTGGCTGCAGTCTTTCCTAGAATATGTCACAAATACACTTAAAAAAATATTTGTCCAGTTCAAAAGTTCTGATGTGGTGAATGGTCTAATATACATCTCAAGGATCTTCCTTACGATCTAACAATGTAAATTATATTTACACCACGATTCCATCGCCCCTATGAGTCTTAGTCATAGACAGGCTCTTCATCCCAACTTGCCCACACCGACCAACATGTCCAATCCACACTAGTTCCACCAGCCTGCGTTTGGCCCATAACCCTCTAAACCTGTCCGATCCATGCACCTGTTTAATCGTTTCTTAAATGTTGCAATAGCCCCCCGTCTGAACTACCTCCTCCAACAGCTCGTTCCAAACACCCACCACCCTTTCTTGGCTCTAAAACCGATTTCTTCAGCCGTCTCAAGACCCACTGAAAGGACCCACCAGATGGACAATCACACTCGACTTCATGATGAAAGAATGGCAATAGCAAATCTTAATTGATCATTTCTCTGCTGCAGCCATGTTTTGCTTTCCAGTGCATTCTGCACTGAAATTAATTTTGGATGTGTCCCATGTAATGAAGAATCTGCAGTGCCACATTCAGCCAGTAGATGTCACAATTTCCTTTCAGTCTGAAGAAACGTCACCTGTTCTTTTTCTCTCAGCATTTTGTGTCCATCTTCGGTAGAAACCAGCATCTGCAGTTCCTTCCTACACAATTTCCTGCAGATGCTTTAATAATGGGATAGACACACGAGGAATAGAGGACATTTGTGAATGAGGGGGTCAGGTAAAGTACGTTGAGAAAGAACAAGCAGGGTTGTGAATAATTCGGAGAGAGAGGGAATGATACTGACCCACCTAGTCTACCAGGAGATGGTACAGGTTCAATGGGCCGAATGGCCATCTTTTGTGCTGTAACATTTCTACGCTGTTATAAGTGTGCTTATATTTACGCTAATCACAGTGGGATTCCGTTCAAAGACAAATACTCCAGCATTAAATTAATATAAATCATCTTAAACATTAGCTACAGTAAACTCACAATTACCACTCCCTTGGCAACAACAATCGAGATTGAAGCTCTGATTGTTGTCTGGGAGACTTTGAATTGCGCCATTAAAAACATCTATAAATTTTAACAGCTATCTGTGTTGCATTTCCCCAGGCGCCAGCACTTGGTGGATGAAGCTGACAACCAGCTGTGTGCTGGTATAATACAAACTACACAGTCACAGAAGGCACCATAGTCTGCACCAGTCTAATGTCCATTCACTTGGCCGCGTTAGGGGATAACAGCAAATCGCAAATCCTGGCTACTTTTCCTGCCTCCACAGACAGAAAATCCCTCTTGTCACAACTCTTTTTGTTTGCAACTGCGGAAAGAATTGCCAAGAGTGCTGAGCCACATAGCCAGCTTACAGGATATACGGGATATATTGCCAGCTTACAGGACATATGCGACGACTTCAGGCACATATCAACAATAAAAAACAGACACTCTGGTTGCAGGAGTCTAGTCTAGTCTAGTTCAGTTTAGGACAGTGGTTCCCAACCTGTTTTTATCTCATGACCCCCTTGGGATCTTTTAATTTTTCTGTGCCCCCCCCCCCCCTGACAATATTAGCGGAAAAAAAGTACTTCAATATTATAATACCTTCCATAAAAATATCAGCGTCTATTAATTGCACATATATTCTCTTTTATTCTATTCCACAAACATCAAAAATATTTCAACTACATAGATTTAAATTGATTAGAACTGAAATTTAGGAGGCACCAGGGTGGTAGCTCTGTGGCCCCCTTCATTGAACCTGTGGCCCCCTAAATCCCAAAATGTTTCTGTGGCCCCCCTGAAATTTGCCATGGCCCCTTTGTGGCCATATGGCCCCAGGTTGGGAATCACCGGTTCAGAGACACAGCACAGCGCAGGAACCAGGCCTCTCGGCCCACTGGGTCCACACCGACCAGCGACCCGCATACTAGCACTGTCCTACACACACTGTCCTACACACACTGTCCTACACACACTAGGGACAATTAACAATTTTTACTGAAGCCAATTAACTTACAAATCTGTACGTCTTTGGAATGTGGGAGCAATTGGGGAGAACACACGCGGTCACGGGAAGAACGTACAAAGTCCGTACTGGCAGCACCCATAGTCAGGATCGAACCAGGGTCTCTAGTGCTGTAAGGCAGCAACTCTACCGCTAAGCTACTGTGCCGCCCTGGAAGGATTGAAGCAGGAATTTTAGGTGACCTTAGAATAAAATCAGCAAATATTGGAAGCACTCAGCCTGTCAGATATCATCGTGCAAGGGGGAAACAGAGTTAATGTTAGCAGGAGGGTGGGAACCAGAGTAGTAGGCCATAAATTGGAAGGAGTGATGAGAAGTTAGAGGTTAGGACCAGTAAAGGAAGGATAGGCAGGGAGAGGTGAAGGAATATTGTAACGCTGATGGGTTGAAGTGTATTTATTTCAATGCAAGGAGTATTATGAACATAGAAACATAGAAATTAGGTGCAGGAGTAGGCCATTCGGCCCTTCGAGCCGGATCATGATCATGATTCAATATGATCATGGCTGATCATCCAACTCAGTATCCCGTACCTGCCTTCTCTCCATACCCTCTGATCCCCTTAGCCACAAGGGCCACATCTAACTCCCTCTTAAATATAGCCAATGAACTGGCCTCGACTACCCTCTGCGGCAGAGAGTTCCAGAGATTCACCACTCTCTGTGTGAAAAGAAGGCAGATGAACTTAGTGCCTGGATCAGTGCTTGGGATTGTGATGTGGAGGCCATTGAAGAACGTGGTTTCGAGAGGGACTCTGCTGGCAGCTCAATGGTCCATGGTTTTGATATTTCGGATGTAATTGAGAGGGAGGCAAAAGAGGTGGAGGATTTGCACTACTAATCAGGGAGACCGTCACAAAGGTAGAGCTTAGACATAAGAGAGGTGCAAGCACTCTAATGGGATTAACTAGAGGGCCCCCCAGTAGTAAATGGGAAATAGTAGAACAGAAATGTAGACACATTACCATTAGATGCTAAAGCAACAGGTTTGTGGGTGACTTAAACTTTCGTGGGTGACTTAAACTTTCTCATGGTTGACTGGGGCTTGCTCAGTGCTGAAGGCTTGGACGGGGTAGAATTTGTGAGGTCTATCCAAAAAGGATTCTTGAAACATTATGTGAATAGTCTAAAACACGAGAAGGGACTTGTGTTGAGAAATGAGCCTGGCCAGGCAACCTGGGCTTCAGTGGGAGTACATTTTGGGAATAGTGATCACAACTGCATAAGTTTGAAGATTGTTTTGAACAGAGCGAAGGCTGGTGCTTGTGGGAAATACTAAATTGGAGCGCGGCAAACTACAACTTCATCAGCTTCGCCGTCCAGTATTTGAATTTTCCATCCAGGGAAAAAGATTCTGACTGTCTACCCTATCTAGGCCTCTCATAATTAAATACACTTCTGCCAGGTCCCCCTGCAACCCATGGCATTCCAGTAAAAACATTCCCAATCTGTTCAATTCATATAGCTAATACTGCCTAATCCAGGCATCATTCTGGTAAACCTCCTCCTTTCCAAAACCATCACATCCTTCCTGTAATGATGCGACCAGAATTGCATGCGATACTCCAAATGTGGCCAGACCAAAGTCCTATAAAACCGCATGCTAACTTCCTGACTCTTATACTCAATGCCCCAACCATTGAAGGCAAGCATACCATGTGCCTCCCTTATCATTCTATCTACTTGTGTTGCCACTTTCAGGGAGTTATGGACTTGACTCCAAGATCCCTCTGTACATCAATGCTTCAAGGGTCTTGCCATTAATTGTATATTTTCCCCTTGCATTCAACCCCCAAAAGTGCAACACCTCACACCTGCTCAGATTAAATCTGCCATTTCCCCGCCTATTGCTGTAGCTGATCTATATCCAGCTGTATACTTTGACAGCCTGCATCACAGCCCACACCCTCAGCAATCTTGCTGCCATCTGCAAACATGTGAACATCTACCATTAACCCCAATATATATATATGTTTCCCTTTCCATGGATGCCATCCACCAGAAGGTACGGGAGATTGAAAGCGAGCGCCACTGGACTCAGAAGCAGCCTCTTCCCCACTGTTCACAAGCATCTGAATGGCCATTCCATAAGATAGAGTATTGTTCAATTCACCTCTGCCTCATAATGGACTTTGCACTGATCCAGGCACTAAGTTCATCTGCTTTCTTCATAATACTCCTTGCATTGAAATAAATGCTACAATGCTGAGAACAATATTCTGCACTCTGTAACTTCGCTTTGCTCTATCCATTATACTTCAGTTTGACTTGATCGTATTTATGTATGGCATATCTGATCTTTTCGGACAGATGCAAAACAAAGCTTTTCACTGTACATCGGGTACACATGACAACAACAAATCTAAACCTAAACCTTACACCTTGAGTGTTTCCAGCAATTTTTGGTTTTACTTCAGATTTCCAGCATCTGTGTTTTGATTTAATTTTCATTTTCGTGATCATTGGATGTTTATAGGTGACGTATAACTTAACGTTGGTGTTGCTGCCTTGTTTACAGGAGTGCATCGAAGTATGAGGCCATCTAATACTAATACTATGACAGTGGTGCTGCATAAATATCATCCGGTGCCCTGAGCTATTTCTCTGCGGCATCACCCTGGATGTGTGAAAATTGAAAGGTTTAACATGAACCAGACCCAATAGTGGAATATTCCAAATGTTAAAAATGAACTGCAGCCAAGCCAATTATACCAAACCTTCATGCTGTGTAGGGGTAAATGCAAGCAAGTATTAATCATACATGGTCCCAAGTACTGTTCAAACAGGTCTTCTTCCGCTCTTTATGCCAATTCTCCAATGGAAGACTCAAAGTGCTGGTCACATCATTCTTGGACAGGAGAGAATAAGGTCAATCAACTTGGTCTGTTTAGAGGATGCCAATTCATAGAAACATAGCAAATGGGTGCAGGAGTAGGCCATTCGGCCCTTCCAGCCTGCACCGCCATTCAATATGATCATGGCTGATCATCCAACTCAGTATCCCGTACTTGCCTTCTCTCCATACCCCCTGATCTTCTTAGCCACAAGGGCCACATCTAACTCCCTCTTAAATATAGCCAATGAACTGGCCTCAACTACCCTCTGTGGCAGAGAGTTCCAGAGATTCACCACTCTCTGTGTGAAAAAAGTTTTTCTCATCTCGGTTTTAAAGGATTTCCCCCCCCTTATCCTTAAGCTATGTCCCAGCTGCACTAGTCCCACCTGCCTGTGCTTGGCCCATATTCCTTCAACCCACGTTATGGGATTTGTATACTATAAGAGGAGCTTGTAGTTGATTCTAGCCAATGAACTGGTCTCAACTACCTTCTGTGGCAGAGAATTCCAGAGATTCACCGCTCTCTGTGTAAAAAATGTTTTTCTCATCAATCAATCAATCATTCATGGAGGTTTAAGGATGTGGCCTGTTCAGAGAAGGAAACAATGCGTTCTGCTGCAAAGTTCCCAACTCTCTGAGGTTTTCCTCACATGAGAATCCCCACTCAAACTGCCCCACCCCAACACCATCGTCATTGACCAGCTGACACGTGCTGTCCAACACGAAAAGTGGTTGGATTTTTAATTAACCCATTCTTGGCTGTTAGTCAAGCAGCCTCATACCCATAGACTTCATGACTCAACGTGTTCAAAGAAAATGTCCACCGTTTCTGAAATACCTCTGTGATACTTTCACTGGTTATTTCACAGTGAATCTCAGGAGGATCATCTTTCAATCCTAGAGCCTCCCGGTGCCATCCATAGGATTGGTAGCTGAAGCCTTGCAGCTCACTGATGTCCTTAGCTTAAGCAAGAAGCAACTATCAAGAGGTTGGACAACTTTCCATAGGCCTCTTGATAGTTGTAAGAGGAAAAGAAGACTTGAATTCTACAATACCTTTCACCTTATTTTGAGGATGTACCTGCAGCCTTTCTGGTCAGTGAAGCCTGGTAGCCAATTTGTGCACAGCAATCCCCTTGGCATAATAATGTGATATTGAGCAGATGGTCCAAGTGATGTTGGCTGAGAAATTAATATTGGCCAGGATCTTTGAAAGAACATTGTACCTCTGCATTGAAGTAGTGCCAGGTGATCATTAACATTATCATGTCAGAGAAACAGTCACAATGTCTCACTGAGTTCAGACCACTGAGCACATGTTTACCCCACACTAATCCCACTTTATTCTCTCCACATTGTTCCTACATTATGCTACTCATACACACACTGGGGTTAATCTACAGGGGGCAATCTATCCACCAAGCTGCACATATTGGGGAACGTAGGAATAAAACTGGAAGAGGGGGCCAAGCTCTTGTGGCCACACGGAGGACATGCAAACTCTGCACAGACAGCGCCGGAGATCAGGAGTGAACAGGGTCTCTGGGGTTGAGTGGGAGCAGCTCGACCAGCTGTGCCACCCCTTGATTTACACTTGGAGAGGAGCAATCAGCCATTCTATAGGAAGTTGCCACCATCAGATGATTCATATTCATAAATTTGCAAGGCTCTCACAACCAGTCAGAAGAATGGACACTGTATCAATGTTGCTTGAATCCATTGGCTCAACATTACAAATGTGGGAGATTGAAACCAATTTTAAATTACTTAAATGAAATTAAATGAAAAATGAGAATTCTCTTCGTGGAATGAGGAGTAAGAGTGTGGAAGGTACTATGTTCACATTAAGGAACATCATCTTAAAATGAACTGGTTTTTGAATAGTAAATTGATTAAAATTGCTGGATTCAGAGTAAATTTGAGGATTGAGATGAAAGGTAAAGATGTTGCCTTGGTTAAAATAGAAAAGAGTGGCGTGGCCTCGTGGATTAAGAAGCTGGCTTTTCATTTGCTGGACACAGGATGATAGAATTTCCAAGAGGGTTTGCTAGATACCATGTTGCAATTAATGGAGATGATTGGCATACATTCGGAGAAATGGGCAATTTTAGGATAATCATGAAAATCCCTGGTGGAAATCCATATCACCCCATGACTGGTCTAGTACAGTTACAGTTAGACTACATCAACATCAAAGGGGGGAAATAAATCAGCGATGACCTGTGACCGTTGGGTTAATAGTGTCACGGTTGCTTAAAGTTTCAGCTGCGATTCGCTCAATCTCCTGCATCGTCAGTCCAAGGTCCCCACTGTCATGGCGGTGGGAGATTGAGAGAACCTCAACTGTGAAACATAGGTCAAAATGCAGCAAAGCTCAAAGGGTCAAAAAGCAATTATAGTCATGATGCAATAAAACGATCATAATATAACCAAAATCGAAGTGTAACTAGGATTTAAGGGCCTGTCCCACTGTACAAGGTAATTCAAGAGTTCTCCCGAGTTCTCCCCTGATTCGAGCTTGTGTAATATACGTAGCGGGTACATAGGAGATTGTGGATGTCACTTAGCGGCTCGTACGAGTAACGGTACGTACTCGGGAAATCCGGTAAACTCGTGACGTTTTTTTCAACACTGTGAAAAAATACTCGTGATGGAAAAAATGGTTACTTTTTACTCATATGAGTCCAAACATACCCGCTACGTACATTACACGAGCTCGAATCAGGGGAGAACTCGGGAGAACTCTTGAATTACCTCGTATAGTAGGACAGGCCCTTAAAGAGTAGAGGACCAGGGCATAATTAAGACCATGGTATTTTTGCCATAAGGTCATAAGCAATAGGAGTAGAATTAGGCCATTTGGCCCATCAAGTCTACTCCGCCATTCAATCATGGCTGATCTATCAAAGTACAATTAGAAATTAGAGTCATTATGATTACCCAATAATTAGGGTCTGAGTACATTTGGGTCAAGGTATAATTAGTGTCCAAAATTATTAGGGTCATAATATAATTAGGTTCAGAGTCCAAATAGGGTTAAAAGTGCACTTAGAGGTCAGAGGTTTTAGGGTCACTGTATGAACAGGTTCACAGTACAATTCGGGTCAAAGTGTAGTTTTGAGGTCAGAGGTTTTAGGACTGTTGTATAAGCAGGTTTAGAATACAATTAGGGTCAAAGTGTGAAGTCATAATAAAGTCATAAATAGGTCAGAGTTGAGGCCTTTGACTAGCAGTGAGCTTGGAATGTCGATGTTCTCAGGCAATTTGGATGCAGCCATTCTGTACAACGTCCTTCACTCTGTTAGCAACGAATCAGTGAGCAACAGGGATCCAATGGTCATTGTAATCCCCCTTGCTGTTTCACCAGAGCCAGCGGGAACATGGCGTGACGCTGTGGTCAGCCCGCTTACCGGGAGTAGCACGACAGACCGGTGCAAACCACCGTGTTGAAGACAGCGAGAGGCATGAACCACTCGTGGAAGGTGCTGTTGATCCACTTGTCCGGCATGATGTAGGCTGCGTAGACCGTCGCTGAGCCTGAGGGGGTGGAAAACAATGTCAAAGAGGTCACTTGTAACCTGGGTGCATCTCCTCAAAGTGTCTCCTGTGGCATCCCGCTAGCATAGGCAGTGGCTTATGTTTCTGTGGTTTATATGAAGGGTCTCGACCCAAAACTTCACCCATTCCTTCTCTCTAGAGATGCTGCCTGTCTCGCCGAGTTACTCCAGCATTTAGTGCCTATCTTCGGTTTATGTAAAGGGGCAGGTAATGCTACCTCTCATTGATAGGGTAGGGACACTGCAGTCAGAACCAGCATTTGTGGCCCACTGTGACTTACCACCAGCAGTAGATGGTGAAAAACCTTCCCAAATCACCACCGTCCAAGGGGTGACGGTATCAGACGTGAGATAATCAGGTCCAGAGGTCGACTAATGATGATGATGGACTGGTAATTTCTGGAGGGTGAACCAGAGTAATGACCCCAGCAGATTCAGGTCGGCTGCAGGAGGTGCCACCGGGACACCAAGATGGCCGGATGAGGAGAGGAGAAGAGAGGGACGTCGGTTCACGGGAACTGCTCCAGTACATCGAACACAAGCCGACCGGACTTTGGACTTTGCATAATGGCTGTGCCCGCAGGTGAAATGTATGCAAAGATAATTTAATTGTGCAGTTGCATATGGGACAAATAAAGCACTAGTGACTATTGAGAGGAAACGGCAAGCAACGAGGTTCCCAACTTGTTTAAGAAGGAACTGCAGATGCTGGAAAATCGAAGGTACACAAAAATGCTAGAGAAACTCAGCGGGTGCAGCAGCATCTATGGAGCGAAGGAGATAGGCAACGTTTCGGGCCGAATAGAAGGAACTGCAGATGCTGGAAAATCGAAGGTGCACAAAAGTCTGAAGTCTGAAGAAGGGTTTCGGCCCAAAACGTTGCCTATCTCCTTCGCTCCATAGATGCTGCTGCACCCGCTGAGTTTCTACAGCGTTTTTGTGTACCTTCGAGGTTCCCAGCTTCCCTGGTTTTGCTGCCATTGAGACAGTAGTGAATGAGGACTTGGGAGTAACCATGTCAAGTTGCTACAGTGGGATTACTGCAGATTGCAGCCACACTGTTCTAGTGTTGGGGGAAATGAATATAAACCCACAGCCACCCCACCGTTCTTGCGGAGCATCAAGAGACACTGAGAGCACATCCAACACCACGAGTTCATGTGTAGTCAATGCAACAACTCTCACCTAGGCTGTAGAGGCTCAGAGCACCATAGTCGAAGAAGAAGCAGATATGCCTTGCTCGAGTGGACATTGAGCTAAACGTGTGGGCACAGCTTGAGGTGAAAGGATAGATACAAGCGGTGACCATGAAGACCAGGAATGGCCATGTGTAAGCTTCGTTCCAGAAGTCCAGAGTGTATGAAAGGGCCAGCAAGTTCCAGACAAAGTACCTGCAGAACAAGACAACATGTTAATGCAGAGGGAAACTTTGCAGTAAATCCATCTCCCACATTTGCACGGGTGACTACACTTCAAAACGCTCCATGGGCTGCAAGGTGCTTTAGGAGGTCCTGATGGGGGTCAAAGCACAATTAGGAGTCAATCTTACTTCCTTTCTTTACTCCCGACTTACAAGTTGTCCTTTGTATTTGACTTGCAAGAAACAGTCTTAGTGGAAGACATGAGAATATCTAATTTAAAGAGTTCATGGAACGTCCCGCCAGAGCAGGTAGAGGCAAATATGACTGTGGTGTTTTTAAAAAGGTTTTAATAGTAAGATGCTTTTAGATAGATACTTTTGGATATGTTGAGAATGCTGAGAATGGGAGGTTATGGACCATGTGCAGACAGATAAGATTAGTTTATCTTAGCATCATGTTCGGCACAGATACAGGGAGAAGGAATAGGTGACCTTTCGGGTCGAGTGCCTACTTCAGACTGATATCAGGGGAGGGGACGGGACAGAGATAGAATGTAGTCGTGGACTGGTGGGAGACTGGGAAGGGGGAGGGGATATAGAGAGAGTGAAAACAAGGGCTATTTGAAGTTAGAGAAGTCAATGTTCATACCACTGGGGTGTAAATTACCCAAGCAAAATATGAGGTGCTGTTCCTCCAATTTGCGCTGGGCCTCACTCTGACAATGGGGGGGGGGGGGGGGGGGGGGGGGGGGGGCAGGACAGGAAGAAAGGTCAGATTGGGAATGGAATGGGGAGTTAGAGTGCTGAGCAACTTGAAATGTCTCTTCAATGTCTCTATTCTGCACACTAGGGACAATTTACAGAAGCCAATTAGCCATTGTATCCGCTTCCACTACCTCTCATGGCAGTGCAGTAGGTGCACCTACACTCTCTGTGTACGAAATGTGCCTCACAAATGTCCTTTAAACTTTGCTCTCATCTTAAATCTGTACCCTCTTGTGTCTGTCATCACCACCCTGGGAAAAATGACTCCATCTACCTTTTCCATGTCTCTCCTGTATGCTTCGATCAGGATCTATACTTTGCTGAAAGTTGCAATGATATCCCGTCATTCTGATTTACAATATTTCTTACAGCGCAACACTCTGAATGCTGCACAGTCTCTCAGCACTCCATCGGAACAAGAGACAAGGTTTCAGGAATAAATCCCCCGGAGTTGATATTAACATGTAACCTCCTGATTTCACAAGCATCGCTACATCGACATAGCTGGTGATGTTAGTATTTATTGGTCCTTCTAAATTGGCATGACTGTAGACAATTAAGAGTCAACCATGGGTGGGCTATAGCCATATTTGGAGCTCAAAATGGACAATGCAGGCCATCACTTCACTGGAGGTTCAGTGAACCAGAGGGTTTCACAACAATTCGGGTCGTTTCATAGTTACAGTCACTGATACAAGCTTTCTTCTGCAATTATGTGTTAATACAACAGATTGCGGGAGGCAAAAATATCACAATATTATTAGGTGCCAGAAGAGGTGCAAAGGAATAGATTTGCACAAGTGGTAACAGAAAGGAGAGGTTGCAATTTGTCCTGCAGAGTTACTCCAGTATTTTGTGTCAACCACACACACAGATATATTTATATACATGTGTATGTGTGTGTGTGTGTGTGTGCATTCACCCACATACATATACAAACACACATATATATACACACACACACACACACACACACACACACATCTGATGAGGAATTCCGAAGGTACTTTACCCAGAGCTATAACCTCATACAACACAGATATGTCCTTTCACTCTTTGTGTCCCAGCCAACCATTAAATACTCATCTAAACGAATCCCATTTACCAATGGCCACTCAGTAGTTTTCTATGTGTTGGTGATGCAAATTCTCATCTGGATAATTCTGAAATGTCTGGAGAGTATCTGCCTCCACCACCCATGCGGGCAGGGTGTCCTAGGTTCCAACCACATCTGGGTGACAAATGTATTTCTTGGATCCCCCTCTGAAGATATTATCCCTTACTCTAAACATCTGCCTCCTTGCTTTAGACACCAGCAGCACAGTTAGTGCGGCAGCTGGTAGAGCCGCTTTCTTATAGCCCCTGAGACCAGGGTGCAATACCTGACCTCTGGTGCTGACTATGTGGAGTTTGCACACTCTCCCTGTGACCACGTGGGCTTCTGCCGGCTACTCTGTCAGAAGCTTGGGGGTGGAGGGGGGGGGGGTGATGAGGCTGATAATGGGAATATGGAGCGAATGAAACGAGATTTGTGTAAGTGGGAGCTTGATGGTCAGCATGGAACTAATGGGCTGAAGAGCCTGTTTCCCTGCTGTATCTCTTTAAAACTATATCGCTTCTACAGGAAATGTTTACCGTCTACCCTATTATGCCTCTCATAATTTGTACTCCTCAAACAGGCCGATTACGGAGTTAATGCTTCTCAAGCTCCTGCACATCCTTACTGACGGGGCCGGTAACGAGAGAGATTGGCCAGGGTGGTGTAGGTCTCTGATGATATTGGCTTCTTTCTTGAGACAGCGCGTCCTGTAGATCCCGTCAACGGTGCGGGCAATGCCCACCACTCTCTGCACTTTATTTCATCCTTGGGTGTAAAGGGCCTGTCCCACTTGGGCGTCATTTGCGCATCACTTACGCATCATGACGCACGACGCGCGCATGGTGCGCATTACGTAGGCAGTGACGCGCGGTCTCGTGCATCGCCCCAGGATTTTGGGGTGTACAAAATCTTTGCACGCCATCCACGTGACGCGCAAATGACGCCCAAGTGGTACAGGCCCCTTAGTCTTGCTGGACCAGGCTGCGATACAACCAGTCAGTAGGCTATCCTCCTACACCTTCAGTAGTTTGATGGAGTATTCGGCAACGTACCAAATCTCCTCGAACGTCTGAGGAAGTGGTAGCGCTGGTGAGCTTTCATGGTAATAGTACCAATGTGCTGGACCCAGGACAGAGCACCAGGGATGATGCAACCGCCTGAGATTGTCACATTTGTCACGGAAAGTAATAATGATCGACAATTTTATTAAACTCCATCACCTTCCTCCTGGGGTGGGAGATTGCAACCTTCACGTGGTCCGCCCAGTTTTGACTAATGCAATCAACCCGACGTGCACAAAGAAGATCAAATAGAACAAGTTGACCTACAACTGTAGGCTGTGCACGGCATACTCAAGAAGAAGACCTTCCTCCTAAATGCATCCATGACATTTCCTTCAAACATCCCACTCTCTGACAGAGGAGATTCACCAGAACATTGGCTGGAATGGAACAATTCGGGGTCAGGAGACAATGGATAGATTGGGTTTGTCTTCCTTGGAGTAGGAAGGAGTTGGAGTGGGGGGTGAAAGTACAACATTATTTTCATTGCAATCCATTCCATCATCATGGCCCTCAATTTCCATCTTTGTTTTATTGGCATAACATTACGAGCCGTACAGCACAAAATCATCAAGTCCGTGCCGACCATCAATCATCTGTTCACACAAATCCTACATGAAGGAAGGATTTAATAGGATCCAGAGGGGTAATGTTTTTACACAAAGGATGGTGGGTGTATGGAACGAGATGCCAGAGGAGGTAGTTGAGGCAGGGACTATCGCAACGTTTAAGGAACATTTAGACAGATACATGGATGAGATAGGTTTAGAGGTATATGGGCCAAACGCAGACAAGTGGGACTAGCGTAGATGGGACATGTTGGTCAATGCGGGCAAGTTGGGCCACATTGTCTGCTTGCACGCTGTATATGACTCTATTAGTCCCATTGTGTATTCTCCTCATGTTCCTCTACACTCCCCCCTTTTGTATTCCACTCACGTACACTCTAGGACCAAGTGATAGTGGCTAATTAGGCCACCGACCTGTGTGTCTGTCTGTGATGTGGGAGGAATGCAAGGCATCCTGGAGGAAACCCACACAGTCTTTCATCCATGCTTTGCCTCCTTTGATGATTATTGCAGTGCTCTCCAGGGCACCCTCTGATCTCCCACTCACCACCGATCTGAAGCCATGTCCTCACTCACATCAATTCACATTCACCCACCACCACCGCACATGCTGGCCTCCAGTGGTACCCGGGTCAAGCAATGCTGACCTTTCCAAAACTCATCTTTACTTTCAAATGTCTGCATGGCCTTGTTTCCCACATTCATTTAGCCTTCTCCACAATCAGACCCAGAGAGTCTTACTACGTGGGAACAGGTCATTCGACCCAACTTGCCCACACCGGCCAACATGTCCCATCTACACAGGTCTCACCTGCCTGCATTTGGCCCATATCCCTCTAAACTTGTCCTATCCATATACATGTTGAAATGCTTCTTAAACGTTGCGATTGTACCTGCCTCAACTACCTCCTCTGGTAGTTTGTTCCATACACCTATCTCTCCTTGCGTGAAAAGGTTACCTCTCAGGTTCCTGTTAAATCTTTCCCCCCTCACCTTAAACCTATGTCCTCTGGTTCTCGATTCCCCTACTCTGGGCAAGAGACTCTGTGAGCCTATAAATCTAATATCTACATCCCTTTGATTCTGGGCTTCTGCATCTCCCCATTTTCAATCATCTCACCTGGTGAAATCATGCCTTCAGCTGCCAATGTCCTTAACATTTACCTTCTCTCCGTAAACCTCTCCAGACTTTGCTCAAAACTAGCCTCTTTGACACCCCGTCCCGTTGTTTGACATTATATTGCCTCAAGATGCTTGGCATCAAATTTTGTTTGTAGACATACCCATGAACTGCCTTGATTCACTTCTCTACCTTGAATGGGTTGCGTTGTTTCTGCTAGGTTCCATTTAATTAAAGAGCTTAATTTTAACCTGGTGCAATGGATTCTTTTTTTATGCTTTTTATTTTGTTCACAAAGGTGAGATACATTTGGCACTTTAGTAGTGGTCAGCTGGGGTCAGAGCTTAGACTAAGATACCCTGCACTCAATGTAAACATGCTGGTGTTGGACATTTACTCATTGACTCTGTGCGACCATAAAACTTAGCAAAGGCGTGTGTTATTGCCGTGGGGATAATTCGGAGGACGTTTGTCACCTCCATTTGCCTGTATTGCAGTAGCCAGCAAACTCTCAGAGTCCCTTTCATATTGCACCAAGGAGTTTTCTTGATTATATCATGAAAATGATTCAAAATATATTAGTGCTGAGGGAAATGTTGCAAGTTGATACACCAGGGTCAAGCAGGCTACTTGCTGCCTCCAATCTGATTTATCCATGTGTGTTATTGGTTCAGTAATAAAAGCCAGCAAGAGGGTGGCACAGTGGCGCAGCGGTAGAGCTACTGCCTTGCAGCGCTAGAGACCCGGGTTCGATCCTGGCTACAAGCGCTGTCTGCATGGAGTTTGTACATTCTCCCCGTGACCGCATGGGTATTCTCCAGGTGCTCTGGTTTCCTCCCACACTCCAAAGACATGCAGGTTTGTAGGTCAATTGCCTTTGGTAAAGTTGTAAATTGTCCCCAATGCGTGGGATAATGGCATATGTATATTATATATTAGCACATGGGATGATTGCTGGTCGGCGAGGACTCGGTTGGCCGAAGGGCCTGTTTCGGCGCTATGTCTCCAAAGTCAAGTAAAGTCTAAATCTATCTTCACATGGTCGTTTCCGTCAATTCCCTGCCAGTTTGTGTGCCTGGCTTTATGCCTCGTAAATGTTGCTGTTGTATCTGCTTCACAGTGGCTTCATTGCAATGACGGCACCCCAGAAAGGATGCCATTGACTGTCAAGCACTTTGAAATAAGCTGAAAGGAACGTGAAGGGCGCTATATGAATGCACATCCTCACTTCCCCTCTCCCTTCCGTCTGAGAATAAATAACCCTGCTCCTGTCAAGTCCGTGTAAGTGATTGTGTGCAGAAGATTCACTCCTGTTTTACTATTAACAACCTTGACCTTTGTTTCACTTTCACAAATGCAAAACAAGGCTTTGTCCCGACCATTGAAACAAATCAAACTGAAGTGAGTTGGAAACCAGCCACAACTCGATCATTGATGGACTAGGAACATTCCGGAGTGAGAAATTGCTGCTGCCTCCCGTTAGGACTGGCATGAGGCGGCCGCATTAATTCGCCGGAAACCCTGCAGGCACTGAGCAGATTGTCAACAGCTTTAGACAAACGCAGTGTGGCTTTTGCAGTTGTTCCAAGTGAATATTAAAGGGCCTGTCCCACTTGGGCGTCATTTGCGCGTAAATTATGCGACATCATTTACGTGTCATGACGCGCTCGTCAAGGTGGTGATGTGGATATAGGTGAAGTGAGGTTTTTATGTTCTCCAGAGATGCTGCCTGACCTGCTGAGTTACTCCAGTACCTTACGTCCTTTTGTGGTAAACTAGCATCTGCAGTTCCCTGTCACTCACTTTTCCCTTCCCTTCTGAAGGGTCTTTGACCTGAAGTGCTTGTCGTTTTCTCTTCCCACAGATGCAGCCTGGCCTGCTGAGTAATTCCTGGATACTCTGTTCCTTATTTTACAAAGCACAAAAGTATTTCACTGGAGTGGCAGTGAAACATTATGGGATGGCCTGGGATGGCGAGTTTTTTTTGCCTGGTACATGAGAATCTTTCTTTAGCAAAGGATAAAAAAAATGACACTGCTGCGATCACTGTAACAAATGTTTCACAGCATTGTAACATGTAACAAAACCTTATCACGATAGAAATAACATGACACACTGCCAAATGGAACGTTCCAGTTTCCACTATTGATAATTGTTCCAATGTTCCCTTCAGCCACTCCCTGCACTGCCACATTCTTTATACTTGACAAAAGATGTAAATGAAAACTCAGAGAACAGGAGAAAACATTTTCACGCATTTCAAACAAAACAATATACTCCCAGCTTCCTGCTGATACATTACAATTTGATTGTGCAAAATCTGCCATCCCCCTGAGTGTGTGCTAATTTTTAAGTGAACAGTATAACCCTGAAGTTTTTGTCCTGGACCCAGCACATTGATACAATCATAAACAAAGCCCCTCTCAATGCCTCTCTACCTCTGTGGAAGATTGAGGAGATTCTGTATGTCATGGGGTCATAGAGTGATACAGTGTGAAAACAGGCCCTTTGGCCCAACTTGCCCACACCGGCCAACATGTCCCAGCTACACTAGCCCCACCTGCCTGCGCTAGGTCCACATCCCTCCAAAACTGTCCTATCCATGTCGATGAATAATCTCTTGAACATCTACAGGTGTATTGCAGAGAGCATATTGACTGGTGGCCTAGCGGCCTGCTTCAGCAACTCAAGCACCCAGCAATGAAGGAGATTGTAAAAAAGTGGTGAACACTGCCTGATCCATGGTAGACACAAAATGCTGGAGTTACTCAGCGGGACAGGCAGCATATCTGGAGAGAAGGAATGGGTGACGTTTCGGGTCGAGACCCTACCTTCAGACTGATCTATCATGTGTGCTGACCTCCTCACCATCGAAAGGATCTACAAGAGGTGATGTCTCAAAAAAGGCAGCCAGCATCATCAGGACTACGTGACCACGGTCTCCTTTCTCCCCTGCCATTGGGAAGAAGGTATAGGAGTCTGAAAACTGTAACGGCCAGGTTCAGGAACAGCTTCTTCCTAACAAACATCAGGCTATTGACCACCATAAACTCCAAACTATGAATTGCCTGGGTTGCACTTGGGACTTTGTGCTTTGTCTTGTTTTTGCATATATTGGGTTTTTCATTTATTGAATTAGACCCAGTGTGCCACAGGGCCCGTTTCCATGCTGTGTCTTTCTATCAATCATCTCATCTTCATTCCAGCCACCAATTCTGTGCTTTCCTACCAAAGTTGACGACCTCATATTTTTTTCGCAGTTTATTCCATCTGCCATTTTCTTGCCCATTCACTTGGTGTATCTTATGTAATTAATATTAATATCTTCCCCCCCCCCCCCGTATATCCCCCCCCCCCCCCCCCCCCCCCCGTAGCCTCCCAGCATTCTTCTCAAAGCCCACTCTGCGACCTAGTTTTGTATCAAGGTTTGTTTTGAGCCGGTGTGTACCACTCTTCAAAGGAACACGCCATTGTCTGTGAAACAAAGAGGAGGAGGCAATATCTGCAGAACATGCCATTTCCTTGTGCTTGCTGGCAGTTGGATAAGCATGGAGACACTAGAGACTTGCGGCCAGGAATAGCTTTAACAGGACCCTTGATAGACTGTATCTTTGATGTCCCACCCATTGCATGTCATCTCTTGCCAGCCCAGGTTGAATCTGGCCTTTTTCTACCTCCAGTTACACCCCCTCCCTCTATGTTCAAGCTGAAAACGGGTTCCGACCCGAAACGTCACCCATCCTTGTTCTCCAGAGATGTTGCCTGTCCCGCTAAGTTACTCCGGCATTTTGCATCAGTCCAAGAGACTGGAGATACTGGAATCTTGAGCAAAAAAACAAGCTGCTGGCGAAACTCAGTGGGTCAGGTAGCGTCTGTGGAGGGAGATGCACAGACGATGCTTTGGGCCGGAAGCCTTCTTTGAGACTGGAGTAGAGGGGAGAGGGCTGGTAGAACGGGTCGAGGGGAAGGGGTGGGGGTGACAGTTGGCAAGTGATAGGTGGATCTAGGTAAGGATGTGACGTTTGGTAGATGAGTTAGGTGGGGAAGAGAAGGGTGGAGGTGATTGTCTTCCCACTACCCACCTCCAGCTTTGGTGACCATCTTCACCTACTCCCCCCTCCCTCCCACCACCACTACCTACATCTGTCAATCAATTCTGATCCACCTATCACTTGCCAGCAGTTGCTCCGCCCCTTCACCTCACTTCTTTCCACTAACTATCTCCCCCGCTACTCCATCAGTCTGAAGAAGAGTCCTGGCACAAAAAACATCAACAGTGGATAAGCTTGCTGCTTAGCTAGAAGTTTTGTGCAGTGGTAGAATGGAGTTAAGCCAGAGATCAATAGAACATCGAAACATAGAAAATAGGTGCAGGAGTAGGCCAATCCCCCCCTCGAGCCAGCACCGCCATTCAATATGATCATGGCTGATCATCCCGAAACAGTACCCCATTCCTGCCTTCTCCCCATATCCCTTAATTCCATTAGCCCCAAGGGCTATAGCCAACTCCCTCTTGAATACATCCAGTGAATTGGCCTCCGCTGCCTTCTGTGGCAGACAATTCCACAGGTTCACAACTCTCTGGGTGAAAACGTTTTTCCTCATGAAGAACAGGAACAGGCCCTTGGGCCCACAACATCCATGCCGAACATGAAGCCAGGAATAGTTTTAACAGGACCTTTAATAGACTGTATCTTTGATGTCCCACCCGTTCCATGCCTCTCAGAGTTCTTCAGTTGTCTCGAAAAAGAGGTTCCAATGTTCTCAGGTGATTACTGTAGATCTGAGTACATCAGTTGGAGCACTGATAAAAATATTGTGTGTGCGATTTATGAAGTGGCATTTACAATCTTCAGGACTCTCTACTAAACACGGGGCCATATTAATAACTTTTAGATGAAATCAAGCTTTTTTCAGTTAAAGATGAGTATCCCTGAAGCAGATTAAAACACTGCTCAAGATAGAAGCAAAGCGCTGGGGTAACTCAGCGGGTCAGGCAGCATCTCTGGAGAAAAATGATGAGTGACATTTTGTGTTGGAACCTATCTATCTATCTTCAGACAGGTTCTGTACAGATTCTTAAGAAGGGTTCTGACCTGAAACATCACTCATTTTTTTTCTCCAGAGATGCTGCCTGACCCGCTGGGTTACTCCAGCACATTGTGTCTACCTTCGGTATAAACCAGCATCTGCAGTTCCTTCCTACACATTAAGTCATCGTTCATCGTTCAACCCACAGGTGCTGGTGAGACAGTTGCTCGGTGCAATGCCTATTGCGACCAAGCCAAACCCGTAAAAGGTTCTGTTGCGAGTCCCGGCTCTAGCTGTGTTGGGACAGGCTCGGGAAACAGACAGCTCTTACCAGGTTGGCAGGAAGTGGGTCCAGATGTTGACGGTCTCATTCGTCAGCTGGAAGAGACTGAAGAGGCAATCTGTGGCTGTGCATCGTGGCTGGCGATAGCCAAAGATAATGCTGTGTTCGTGGAATACCTGTTAGAGACAACAAGAGCTCAGAATTAAACAGCCAGGTAGTGTGGTGGTAAAGGTGCTGTGACTTGGTTTTATCAGCGAGTGGGGAGATTGCAGCTCACATCCTAGACCCAATGTCAACCAGACCACAGAATGGGGAATTTTATATGTAGAAACACAGCATGCAAACAGGCCCTTCGGCCCGCGGAGTCCATGCCAACCATCAATCACCCGTTCATACTAGTTCCATGTTATCACACTTTCTCCTCCACCCCCTACGTACCAGGGTCAATTTTACAGAAGCCAATTAACCCACAACCCGCACGTCTTTGGGATGTGGGTGGAAACTAGAGCGACCGGGGGCAACCCACGCAGTCACAGGGAGAACGTGCAAACTCCACTTAGACAGCACCCGAGGTCAGGATGGAGCCCGGGTCTCTGAGAGAGCAGCTCTACCAGCTCATGCTATGACATGGTTAAACCCTAAAAAAAAAAACCAAATCAAGAAGTTGGGCTCCTGGACTTCCTGCAGGCACAACAACTGCTGCTCAGGAACTGACCAGGTCAAGTTTTGACACAGCAGTCAGGGTGATTGTTTAAAAAAATGGAAAGTGTCACAATTTCATGATTTAGAGTCATACGGAATGGAAACAGGCGCTTTGGCCCAACTCATCCCATGCTGACAAAGATGCCCCATCTATGCTAGTTCCAGATGTCCGCGTTTGGCCCATTTCCTTCTAAACCTTTCCTACCCATGTATCTGCCCAAATGTATTTTAAATGTCGCTGTTGCACCTGCCTCAACTACCTCCTCTGGCAGCTCGTTTTATACACCCACCACCCTCTGTGTGAAAAATTTGCCACTTGGGTTCCGACTAAATCTTGCACCTTGAACCTATATAGCCTCTGGTTCTTCATCCCCCTTCCCTAGGGTTGGGATGTTTCCACTTTGTACTCAAGTTCCCATACAATTAATACTAAAATACTATTTGCATTAATGATTTATCACTGAACCGGCATGCTAATTGTCAGTGCTTCATGTTCAGGGACACAGCCCCCTCTGAACACTATCACCTTTCCACCTCTCTCCACTCTTCTATTTGTCCCACTGCAAGAAATGTTATCGCATTTTTGCACATTGTGCCCCAGCTGTCATGACCGTGCCCTTTGACTTAACCCAATATATCAGCATGGAGGCTCTTTGTCTGCCCCTCCCCGGCCTCCCCTCCCCTCCCCTCACCCCACCTTGCTGTATATCTTCAGCAAATTCAGAAACATTGCACTTGACCATCAAAATAATTGATGTCGCTTATGAGCAGCTGTGTTTTAACATCCTCAAAAAGTTGTTTTATCACACCGCAAGTCCATTTTCATAATCCATGTTGATTCTGTCCAGTCCTCCTGTTCTAAGTCGCCTACTAACACTTCCTTAATAATAGGTCCCAGCAATTTCACTTCGACTGATAAAAGATTAAAACTTTCTTTGTTTCCTTTTTTCCCCTCTCTTCTGTATATATGTATATATGTATGTAGCGCCGCAGAATTTGTGCACCTAACCCCCCCCCCATTTCTTCTGTTTTTTGTTTTTTTCTGTTTCTTGTCTTTTGTGCTAAATTGTATGTATGCACTGAGTACGAGCAGCTTTCAGTTTCACTGTACATGTATAGTGACAATAAATGGCATATCTATCTATATATCTATCTTCTCTTCTACCCCATTCTGGACAGTGGATTTTATCTCTGGAACTGTTGCCTTACAATTCTGAGAACTATATTCTGCAGAACTGTAGTGCAACAGTCCCAGAGATAAAAATCCGCTGTCCAGAATGAGGTAGAGGAGGAGAGAAAAAATACTGCGAAGTTTCATTAGCTACCATCCATGTACCTACCCCAATATCTATTAAATGTTGTTATAGTACCTGCCTCAACTGCCTTCTCTGGCAGCTCGTTCCATATATCCACCACCCTCTCTGAGAAAAAGCTGCCCCACTGGTTCCTATTAAACCTTTCCCCTCTCACCTTAAAGGCTAGTTTCCCCAAAGATCCAAACTTACAGAGAAAATAATAAACGGAAAGGATGGTCATTTATTATTCATTTAAAGTTAATCCTTCCTCCATCCTAGTTTGAAATAAGCTGCCTGTATCTGTACTTCCACTCTGAGCCCAACACTGACAGTGTAGTTTGTCCCTCAGCTACCCCTAGATCCATATTTAAATATGTGGAACTTAAATGGATGTGTCAGTTTTAGCACCATTAAATGGGTATCAGTTTTACAAGTATAAAATATCGCAAAGCAATTGCAAGACACTCCAGTGCCGAATTGAACACAATAAACAAAATATCCCCGCTGGCAATGAAAGTGATGTTATTTTTAGGCCAGTAACCATGGAGACAAGATGAAAAAAAAAAATGCCCATAAATTGGTGGCAGACATGCAGTGAAGGGAATCAGAATGATGTAGCCTCATAGTAGGCCATTCAGCCCACTTTGCATGCACTGGTTCTTTGAAAGAGCAATTCAATCAGTCCCTCTGCAAACACCTTCAACCTTATCTCAAAGGCTGACACAAAGTGCTGGAGTAACTCAGCCTGTCAGGCAGCATCTTTGGATAGGTGACACTTCGGGTTGGGACCCTTCTTCAGACTGATTGTAGGCGAGGGGGTGGGGGTGGGGGGGGGGGGGGGGGGGTGGTGGGGGGGTGAGCAGAGGGGAAGCGGATGCTTCCCGGGGGGGGGAGGGGAGGGGGGAGGTGTGTGCTTGTAAAAGTTTCAACTATGGAATTAGAGAATTCAAGGGGGGGGGGGGGGGGGGGAAGGGGGGTGGCAGGTGGTGGGTGGTGTGGTGGTGGGTGTTGGGGGGGAGTGGGTGTGGTTTGTCAGCTAAAAGTTAAGTGAAATATGAACATACTGTAGCTACCCAGTTTGAGGGTTTGCATGTGATCTCCTTTTGGCAATGGAGGAGGCCTAACATTCCACCCCTCTCCCCTATATCCCACTTGGATGCCCACCCAGAGGGTGGAAGACACTTTGACAGCAAAGATGTTTTCTGACGAGAGCACAATCTTCAATCCCATCCACGGGGCCTGTGGCACAAGCAGAAGCCCCTGCTCATGTGGAGGAAGACCTGAGCATAGTTGGTGTGCGGGTGTATAAGTCACAAGTAACCTTCTTGCTACAGAAATGCCAAGCAGTGACCATCTCTAACATTCGGGAATCCAAGCACCTATCATCGGCATTCAATGGCATTGCCATCACTGTGTTTGCCACCATCAACATTCTCCCAACTCGGGATAGAAAAGGTTTAGTGGTCTATGGGGAAAACACGGGCAGGCAGAACTAGCGTAGATGGGGCCTCTTGTTCGGCACTGGCAAGTTGGGCTAAAAGTTCTGTTTCCATGCTGGATGAACTTAAGACTCTATATTCCAACTGGCTGTATGACTATGACTCCATTACGGCTACACAAATACCATGCCTCAAGAGTAGATGGATGTGTCAGTTTTAGCACCATTAAATTGCTGGGTATCCAGCGGTGAGCGATGCATCTCCCAACAGCCGAATGCCTTTCCACCATCTACACCCCACCGTCTCTCAATGCAGCACCAACATGCGTCAAACAGTTGGACACAATTGGCAGCACGGTGGCGCAGCAGTAAAGCTGCTGCCTTACTGCGCCAAGAGACCTGGGTTCGATCCTGACCACGGGTGCTGTCTGTATGGAGTTTGTACATCCTCCCCGTGACCTACATGGGTTTTCTCTGGGTGCTCCTACACTTCAAAGACGTACAGATTTGTAGCTTAATTGGCTTTGGTAAAAAATGTAAATTGTCCCTAGTGTGTAGGATAGTGCTAGTGGACGGGGATCTGATCGATGCGGACTCGATGGGCCGAAGGGCCTGTTTCCGCACTGTATCTCTAACCTAAACTAAAAATCAAAAGTGCCCATTGTTGTAAAAAATGAGGGTATTACACCACTTTAAACATATTCCACATATTCTCAGCACGCTACGTTAATGAGGTTTCCCTGTATTAGCCTCCTGTTTCAGTCGATCTAGTTAATTGTAGTTTTTAGTCCTGCGATACTTCCTCTTCTCTACACCAGTTACAATCACCCTCCAGTCCTCTTTGGCAAAGTTTGGATAAAATAATGGTCCTGTGATATGGGCTTGCAACGTTCCCACTGAGATATGAACATTCCCTCGATCCTGCATTCGTTCCGTAACTTCAGACTGACTGATTGCTTGACCCAGCTGCAGTTTCCTGCCTGATCCCTATAATGCCTGACATCCTTAGAGTACAAAATATCTTTAATCGGACTCCACTAGACTTTATCTTGCACTAAACACCATTCCCTTTATCCTGTATCTGTACACTGTGGACGGCTTGATTGTTATCTTTAGACTTTACTTTAGACCTTAGAAATACAGCGTGAAAACATAGAAACATAGAAATATAGAAAATAGGTGCTGGAGTAGGCCATTCGGCCCTTCGAGCCTGCACCGCCATTCAATATGATCATGGCTGATCATCCAACTCAGTATCCCGTACCTGCCTTCTCTCCATACCCTCTGATCCCCTTAGCCACAAGGGCCACATCTAACTCCCTCTTAAATATAGCCAATGAACTGGCCTCGACTACCCGCTGTGGCAGAGAGTTCCAGAGAGTGCAGTGGAGAGATAAGTTTATTTGGCCTTCCATCACAGCGATGTGATGGATGTTTATGTAAATTATGTTGTGTCTTGGGTCTATGTGTTTGTAATGTATGGCTGCAGAAACGGCATTTCGTTTGGACCTCAAGGGGTCCAAATGACAATTAAATGTATCTTGTATCTTGTATCTTGTAGATTCACCACTCTCTGTGTGAAAAAAGTTCTTCTCATCTCGGTTTTAAAGGATTTCCCCCTTATCCTTAAGCTGTGACCCCTTGTCCTGGACTTCCCCAACATCGGGAGCAAACTTCCTGCATCTAGCCTGTCCAACCCCTTAAGAAAACAGGCCCTTCAGCACACCGAGTCCCTGCCGACCATCGATCATCCCATACAGTAATACTATCCTACACACTAGGGACAATTTACAATTTTATCAAAGCCAATTAGCCTACAAACCAGTACGTCTTTGGAGTGCGGGAGGAAACCAGAGCACAGGGAGAAAACCCACACGGCCACAGGGACAGCACTCACAGTCACCCACATCAAGCCCGGGTCTCTAGCTCTGTCAGGCAGCAACACTACTGCTGCACCACTGTGCCACCCCTCACATATAGTCCTTCCGCTGACTGGATAGCATGCAATAAAAAAGCTTTTCACTGTACACGAGTACACGTGATGATAAATTGAACTAAACTAAAAAATATCGTTCCATCTTTCCTTTTCCCATTGACTTGCGATTATTTTCTTTTTAAATGGATATCTCATTCCCTTTTTTTGCATTTGTTGCCACTGCCTAATGAGGCAGGGCCTCCTGATCTCCAGCATCCCCCAGGGTCAAACAGGTTATTCCTTGCCTTCCCCAAATATCTGTCCAGGTATATTTAGAATCATCTAGCCACAGCATGCACATAGTCAGCCACAGAACAGAAGAAGGGTCTCGCACCCAAAGCGTCACCCATTCCTTCTTTCCAGAGACGCTGCCTGTCCCGCTGAGCCACCACAGCATTCTGTGTCAATCTTCGATTCTGTGTCAATCTTCGATTAAACCGGCATCTGCAGTTCTTTCCTACACATAGAATTATACTGCGCAGAAATGGGCCTTTCAGCCTCCACAGGGAAACGCTTCAGTTCTGGAGATGGGTGCATACCCGAAACGTTACCTGTCCATTCCCTCTGGAGATGCTGCCTGACTGGCTGAGTTCCTCCAGCACTTTGTTTTTCTCAGACCAAAATCATATGCCGTTCTTCCCAGTGACAGGAACAACGTCTCATCCAAAGCCACTAGATCACATTATGTCACGATGATATTGTTTTGCTTAAAGTGACGTTCGCACAGGTGCTCCAGTGTTTTTTTTTTTTGCCTTGCATTTAAAGTCACTGGTCTCAGAGGAATAAAGTTTGCATCATTTATCCCAAAGGCTTAACTGCAATAAACAACTGTATTTCACTCCATCTCTTTGGGATTCCAAAACAATGTGCTCATTTTGTTTATCTGGAAGTTGGCTGCAAGGACAGAGTAATACCTCCCCCCCACCCCCCCACCCTCATCCCTCACCTCCACCCCCACCCCCCCCACCCCCACCCTCACCCCCACCCTCACCCCCACCCTCGAAGGGCCGAATGGCCAGTCCTGCACCTATTTTTTGTGTTTCTATGTTTCTATGATCGCTGGTTGGCCCAGACTCAATGGGCAGTAAGGCCTGTTTCCGCGCTGTGTCTCTGAACTCGATGTTTCTACTTCCTGACTTCAGGAGCTGGAATCGTAGAAACCTGTAGGATTTAGTCCATTGTATGCATGCTGGCCAGAAATTGACTTTGGGTTAAAGGGGCTGTCCCACTCTACAAGCTAATTCAAGAGCTCTCCCGAGCTCTTGGTAAGCACGTAGAATGTACGTAGCGGCTACGTCGGAGCTCGGGACATCTCTTAGCGGCTCGTAATGCTAACGGCAGGTACTCGGGAAAGGCGGTAAGCTCGTGAAGATTTGTCAACATGTTGAAAAAATGTCCACGAGAGCCCCGAGTACCTATGAGCGGCTATTACCTTAATTCTCCAAGTTCGAATCAGGGGAAACTCTGGACAACTCTTGAATTAGCTCGTACAGTGGGACAGCCCCTTCACCCTGCCCAAACACTCACTCCATCGTCCTTCCAGTTAAGGCTCTTCATGTGGACATCAATCTCAATGATTCCACGATACTTCATTGTCACATGTAACTAGGGGGAGTGAAATGCTTTGTTTTGCGTGGAACCCGGTAAAATCACACGGCAGACCTCACACTCGGCAGTAAACAAGAGTCGCCACGTTTCTGACGCCGACAATGTTACACAAGTTCACCGAACAGTCCTATCTTCTGCCTGCCGCCTGAGTTTTACAGGGCTCTATTAAATTCTGAAGAAAGCAGAATTCTTCCAGGCAGTCTCTCTATGCTGATTGGAAAATTCATGAAGCAGGTTGACTTAGTCATACAGTTTGGAAACAGGACCCACACTCCAACCTGCCCATGCCGACCAAAATGCCCTATCTACATGAGTGCTGCCTACCTGCATTTGGCCCATATCCCTCCAAACTTTTCCTTCTCATGTACCTGTCCAAATGTCTTTTAAATGTTCATCTCAATTCCCTCCTTTGGCAGCTTGTTCCATGCTCCTATTTAAAAAAAGTTGCCTGTTTCTATTAAATCTTTCCCTCTCACCTTAAACCTATGTCCTCTGATTCCTGACTCTTCTACACTGGGTAAAAGACTCCATGCATCTACCCCATCTACTCCCCTCATGATCTCTAAGGTCCTCATCCTCCTGTGGGCCAAGGACTAAAGGCCTAGCCTGCCCAACCTCTCCCTCCCTATAGCTCAGGCCCTCAAGCCCTGACAACATCCTTGTAAACCTGCAAAGTACACTTAAAAAAAACATTGCAGCTGCTAGGTATCTTAAATATAAGCTGCACATGGTGGAGATACTTATCAGGTCAGTCAGCATCTGTGGAGAGAGAAAGAGAATCAGTATTTCAGGTGGAAGCCATGTTAGCTGCTTCTCTTTCTGCAGATGCTTCCTGACTTGCAGTGACTTATGTTGATTATCCATGCCAATTCCATGGCAAC